>NC_082711.1:64267994-64400494 GCF_030144855.1 Hypanus sabinus | reverse complement strand
CAAGTTAAAAGCCAATGATATTACAGGAAAGTTTCTGATTAGAGCATTAGCTGATTGGTAGGAGGCAGAAAGTGGGAATAAAAAGGATCCTTTTCTGGTTGGCTGCCAGTGACTAGTGGTGTTCTGCAGGGGTCAGTATTGGGACCACTTCTTTTTATCCTGTATATCAATGATTTAAATGATGGAATAGATGGCTTTGTTGCCAATTTGCAGATGATACAAAGATTGGGGGAAGGGCAGGTAGTGTTGAGGAAACGTGTAAGCTGCAGAAGGACTTAGCTTTGGGAAATGGGCAAGAAAGTAGCAAATGAAATACAATTTTGGAAAATGCATGGTCATGCGCTTTCGTAGAAGAAATAAATGTGCAGGCTATTTTCTAAATGTGGAGAAAATCCAAAATTCTGAGATGCAAAGGGACTTGGGAGTCCTTGTGCAGAACACCCTAAAGATTGTGGGTAGAGTCAGTGATGAGGAAGGCAAATGCAATGTTAGTATTCATTTCAAGAGGTCTAGAATATCAGAGCAAGTGATGTGATGCTGAGGCTTTATAAGGCTCTGGTGAGGCCTCACCTTGAGTATTGTGAACAGTTTTGGATTTCTCATCTAAAAAAAGATGTGCTGACATTGAAGTTGGGGGTGGGGGGTGGTCAGAGAGTTTACAAGGATAATTCCGGAATGAAACAGTTATCATGCGAGGAATGTTTGATGGCCCTGGGTCTGAACTTGTTGGGATTTAGATTGATGAAGGGGGATCTCATTGAAACCTTTTGAATGTTGAAAGGCTTAGACAGAGAAGATGTGGAAAGGATGTTTCCTATGGAGCGGGATCTAGGACAGGAGGTCATGGCTTCAGGATAGAGGGATGCCCATCTAAAACAGAGATGTGGAGTAATTTCTTTAGCCAGATGATGGTGAATTTGTAGAAATTGTTACCATAGGCAGGTGGTTGGGTGTACTTAAGGCAGAGATTGATCGGATCTTATCAGCCATGATTGAATGATGGAGTGAACTTGATGGCTTAAATGGCCTAATTCTGCTCCTATGAGTTATGGTCTTATGGATCAGCCATGATAAATTAACAGAGCAGATTCAATGGGCTGAATGGCTTAATTCTGCTCCTATGTCTTATGGTCTAACCCATTTTTTTTCCTTCATCCTACCTACCACCTTTGTGTGTGGTTGAATCACACCGTGTGTAGAATACACAGAAATACGAGCATGAAATGTCACAAAGTTAAAATGTTCTACACATTGGCCTCTCCTCATTGCCATGGAAAGGTTAACTTGGCTGGACTTCGCTTCACTACCTGTCCTTCAATGAAAATTTTCAGTGTAAAAACAGCTTCAACTACAGACTCAGCAGGCAATTGTCAACATGAAATGCCCTGGAGGATTGCAGGGGAAAGAGAAGATGAATTCTGTAGGATATTTCTCTGAGAAAACTACCAAAACCACTAGACAGAATGTCCTATCAACAAAACCCAGCATAAAGCACCTAGATCTCACTGGGCTAGCAGTGAGAAGGACCCCCTTATCAGATCCTTTCTCTCTAACTCTCAATACACATTGTCCCTGAGATGGCTGTAATAAGTCTGAAGTCAAGGGCCACTTCTTTATGAACCGTGCAGCTAGTCTGGAAAAGGATGTAAACGTCCTCGCTAAGGACTGAACTAGGTCCTGTTTCTGATCTATGCAATTGCTTTATTATAACAAAATGCAGATCGGTAAGGCAGCAAGACACAGACTCCAAATATTTACAGGTACTTAGAACTACAAAACTGCATGTTTTTAGGAAAAAATAGCAAGCATTAAAAAGGTCGGTATGGATGAACCCCTCTCACTGCAGCATACCTCCCACTCCTCATGATCCATGACACCGTTCCTAACTAGTCCATTGGATAGGTCTCCAACAACTCCAAACCCCTGACCATCCTACTTTTATATCTGTTGGAATCCAGTGTTTTAATCCAAGGTTCTTTCATAAGTCAGGAAAGAGGCCCCAAACTTGTTGCTTTACAACAGATTTATTAAGAGTTGATAGAACAAAGGAAATATGAGCAGACAGTGATAGAGGTCAACAAAGCAAAGAGAAAGAGTCAAAGAAACAAAGACAACATGGACAAAATGAGGAACTCAGCAGGTTGGACAGCACCTAAAGATATGAATAAACAGTAAATGTTTTCGGCTGAGACTTCCCTTTAGGAAGACACCAGAATAAAAAGGAACTAATGCTAAGAAGAAGATGCTAAGAACTGCTTTGTTTTTAGCTATTTATACCTATAGATAAGAGAAAATTCCATTAAAATTTATAGATAAGAGTTAACCAAATAGAAAGTCATTATTGAAATAATACAGTACAAAGAGGCTTCCAGAGATTTCCAGAATTATACTTTGTGTAACCACTGGAGGTGTATTAAGCTTACAGATACTACAGCAGATGACTAATTGTTAAACTGCAAAGAAATAACAATTAAACATTCTGATATAAGAATTAAACAGTCATATCCAATAACCCCGCTTTGATTCTAAATAAACATTTAGAATCATTACATCTAAAAATTCAGAAGCAGATAAATTTGTGGTATCTATTTAAGTATAAAATAATTAAAAAACCACTTAAGCTATGAAATATCAAAGGGTATATATTCTTCAAAGTATTCTTAAGATTACATCATGTTTCGGCAGGTCAGTAGGTACACTTATGTGAGTTCGAACTAATCAATTAATGATCACGTTTAACAAGTAGAAAAAGATGTAAGTTATGATAAAGCATATTAGTATGAATAATATGGATCGTAATGTTGAGTAGCCAATCTTCTGAGACTTTAATGTATCCAGTCAATGAAATCCCACCCATCAACAAAATCTCACCTGTCAACTTGATGTATTTTAGCTGCTTCTTTTGAATACGATCAATCAAATTAGTCATGTCTTCAGAGTCGTCAGGTATGTAAGTACAACACTTCTTGCCAACAACAGCGCACGCCCCCCCCCCTTAACTGCTGAGAGAAGATCTAATGCTGTACGATTTTGAAGAACTAGAAAGCTGAAAAGCCTCCCATTTGTAACCCGTGATTGCTGACTGTACCATGTTCCAGTGAGGAATAGAACAAGATGATTTGGCAAATGAATACATGGCTGAGGAAGTAGTGCAGGGACAGGGGGGCAGGGTTTCATATTTCTAGATGATTGGGATCTCTTATGGGGAAGATAAGACCTGCACAAACCAACAGGCTACACCTGATTTCAAGGGTGGGGATCAATATCCCTGTGGGCAGGTTTGCTAGAACTGTTGGAAAGGATTTAATCTGATTTGGCAGGGAGATGGGAAGCTGAGTGACAGTGCTGAGAATAGGGGTAGCTGGCATACAAGCAGAGGGTGTGCAGTGAGACTGTTAGGAAGGACAGACAGATGCTAGGTCTGAAGTGCAGTCAGTGGAATGAGTTGGAATGTAACAGGGACAAAATCAAGAAGGGTGACAAATACAGGATTAAAAGAGTTATACTTGAATGCACACAAAATACAAAATAAGGTAGATGATCTTGTAGCACAGTTAGAGATTGGCAGGTATGATATGGTGGTCATCACTGAGTCGTGGCTGGAAGGAGATTACAATTGGGAGCCTAACATCCAAGGATACTGACGCATCATCAATAACTCACACTGAGACGTAAGGCGAGATATCGGCTTTTATTGACTGAAGAAGGAACCAGCAGTGAGTGACCATCATATTACATCCTGGAGAATGAGGCAGAGGATCAGACCTCGATTGCCTTTATACAGGGGCCTGTGGGAGGAGCCACAGGAGCAGTCAGAAGGGGGTGTGTCCAGACAGGCACATAGTTCACCACAGATACACATCTTATCAAAAGGACAGGCAGATAGGCAGAGGGGTTGTTGTGGCTCTGTTGATAAAAAGTTAAATCGTATCCTTAGAAAGAGGTGACATAGGATCAGAAGGTGTAGAATTGTTGTGGGTAGGGTGTGAAAAGACCTTGGTGGGAGTTACATACAGGCCTCTGAACAGTGGCCTGGATGTGAGCTACAGATGACAACAGTTAGCCAATTAGAAAGTCATTATTCAAATATTACAGTACAAAGAAGCTTCCAGAGTTATACTTCGTATAACGGCAAGAGGCACATTAAACTTATATATAAAACAGGCAAGTAATTAATTGTTAAACTGCAAAAAAAACAATTTAACAGTCTAATCTAAGTATTAAACCCACATATAATACCACAGGTAATTAATTGCTAAACTCCAAAGAAAAAAAACAATTAAACAGGTCTAATCTAAGAATTGAACAGTCAGACCCTATAACTCATTCCACTGATATGAAATGCTGTAGCAAGGGAAATAATACCAGTTCAAACCACTGAAGCAGAACCAGTCATCACTTGATGAGTCCCACCCCTTTGTTCACCTGACTTTCATGTTCCCAAGGCTGTACTCTCACAGTGTACTGCATTCTCATTGTTGTATTGTATCACATGTTCACCAGATTGTATTCCCACAGTCACAATCAAATCTGCTGCGGCTAGTTCTGTTACGCTCAAGGCCACAGTGCTGGCGAAGGCACTTGATAAGCACAAAGATTAATCCTTTACAATACTTCCGTAAGTGTATTGTTGAGTAACTTCAAAGTAACGCCCACGAATGTGACACCATATTAAAAGTAAATTGCAGAAGTACTAAGTATAAAAGCAAAATAACAATAGTAACATCCCAGTGCACCACAGTAGCCCACCTGGCACTTCAAACGGTTACCAGCTCCTTCCTGCGGTGTAATAGTTATGGAACTGATAACCTACTTTACTTATCTTATCTACTGCCCATTGGATACGGTCAGCCAAGTCTGTAATATTCTCCAACTTATCGAGGATTTACGGTATGCACAACAGTCCCGACACTTCAAAGGACCACCAGCTCCCTCCTGGAGTGTAATAGTTATGGAACTGATGTCCTTCAATACCATAGGGTATGGCCAACCAAACCTGTGATACTCTCTGACTCATCAAGGATGTAAAGTATGCACAACACTCCTGGCCTATTAAGGCACAGACACCTCCTTCCTTTGCCAGGGTAGAATCCAATGCCACTCTATTCTGTAAGGTCACTGTCCTTATGGCTGCCATTTTGGTCAAAAGCCGCGTCTCAAAGTCTCGAAGGCTGACGCATCCATGGCTGTGGCCATCAGGATGACCTCCCTTGATAACATGCAGTACCTTATGGAGGAAGAGCTATCAGCCAGAACCAATCGGTCTCCATGATACCTCTTTCCTGACATTTCGACTTGTGAGTAGGGTGATCAGCCAGAATATCGATGTGATACGCATATGGCACAGCGTACCCCAGGTAGCGGTAACCAGACCAGCCCACGGGGAGACAAGGGTAGGTCTGGGAGCTGAACACCCAGCACATGCCATTCAACCTGGAAATGAACCTGCCACAGAACAGTGTACCACACTGTTCGGTATCATTAAGGTGCAAAGAGGTACACAAGCTACTTCACATCAGAACCTCCCCATCACAATGGCAATGGCAATTGTTTCCAGATTGTGGTATTACATTCAGAGTTGGTATTTTGGTCTTACCCTGATCATATGTCGGTACAGACGATCCCTAAATGAACCCCTTTTACAATCCCATCAACAGTCAGAACTGATAAGCTCATGACAGACTCGTTATGTGCCCAGTGTTCGGTGTCATCAGAGAGACGGGGATCAGAGCTCGCATGCCTGAGTGCGTTGGAACACAGGAGCACGCCCAACACTTGATAAGATCAGACGATAAACGAAATGCTTTAGTTGAGATTATCATCCCTGTTGTGGCGAGCAGCAGCAACAAAGTCATGGCCATTTCTACATTGCAGGGATTCACACTATCACTCCCTTTTAGTTAATCAGAGGGTGTTCAGACACACCATTCCCTGTTCTTATAGAAGTGCCACCCCATGCCACAAGCTCCCCTCTCTCTGGCAGCCCAGTTGGTTGTTGTACTCATACCTTCCCAACTCCTCTGATTTTGGGCTGGGGGTGGGGGAAGAGTCAGTCAGTGCCAGGTGTTGGGAGACCAGGGACCCTCTCTAACCTGCAGGTCTGGAGATCAAGTTGTCCACTCCATTGTTGGACACCCAAGCACCCCTTCAGGGCGCATGTAGGTGTTAACATTTTAATCTGCTGTTTCAGCAGCTCATTCATGCAGTCTGCAGTCTGTGCTAATAGGGAATGTGGAATTTCCACAGTATCCTGGGCTCTGCAGCCCATTCTTAGATATCGGTTCCCACAAAAAGCGAGCCATTTCCAGGGGGTTCCACACATGGAGGATAGATGTTGTAGACCCTTAAATATATGCTCCTGATCAACAATGCACAGCTGCAGGGCACTGATACCAGAACCCCAGACTAAGTATCCACTGTACTCAATACATCATCACATCTTATTGTGCATAGGCAAAAGCCCAGTGTAGTTCCCTTGTCGTATCTGGCCTGCCGCCATACCTCTCTGGATTCATCTCCAGAGGCCTGCCACCTGTCCACCTGGTTTCTCCTGCTGGCCTGTTGGACAATTCACTGCCACAGTTTTGGCTTCATCACTTGTGTCACCCCTGCGGCCCTTGTCCACTTCCTTACTCCTTCCACCCTTAGATGACCACTCGGCCAAGTAACGCCAATCTTCCTCCATGGAAAAGAGTAAACAGTCAATGTTTTGGGCCAAGACCCTTCATCAGCACTGGAAAAAAGGATGAGATGTTAGTGCAAGAAGGTTGGGGGAGGGGAGGAAGAAGTTTAAGGTGCATCTTTTCTTCCAGTCCCAATGAAGGGTCTCGGCCTGAAATGTTGACTGTACTCTTTTCCATAGATGCTGCCTGGCCTGCTGAGTTCCTACAGCAATTTGTGTGTGTTACTCAGATTTCCAGCATCTGCAGATTTTCTCCTGTTTGTGCCAATCTTCCTTCTCTGAGGTCATGAGCTGAGTGGCTCTGTCAACAACAGTGTTGTGTGCTGCTCCTCCGTGTCACAAGTAGTGTGGGCAACAACATGCTGGACAGAGATCTGCTGCCACTGGCATCGTCCCGTATGTTTTCCCAATAGGATCACCCCCAAAGCGGTCATCCATGTATCTCCCAATTTTTTCCCATGCTACTGCGGCATCCATTTGGCCTTCCTATTCATCATGGCCCAAGAGTTGGCGTATATTCACTTCTGTCCTGTGAGCCCAATTAAGGGCAGGGTTATAGCCACCAGTTCTTCTAGTTGGCAGGATCCTCCCTCACCCTCAACTGTCACCACTCCCCCCATTGCAGGGTGGAGGGCAGTGGCCTTTCCAACACTTTGCCACTCTGCTGACATCTGCAGCTGTCGGAGAACCACACATGCTGTTTCTCCTCCAGGGTTAGGTCATCATACGATTTGCCCCATTGAATAGATGTTGGGTCGAGGGTCGCAACCTCATCAGGGTGCTGTGGGCCTTGTCGGGTAGAGCCATGACCTTCTCATGGAGGCTGCTCACCCCATCAGGGCCTTTCTCCACCCTAGTTACTATGTACCAGTTCCATCTGACTATAAAAGAGAGTTGAGCTCAGATTTCTTTCTGGGCCACATAATCCAGTTTCACCCATTGCAGAATAGGTGGGTGGGGTCTCAAGACCACTGTGCCCAGGATATGGTGCCTGGTAGCTAAGAGGGCTGTCACTCAAAAGGGGTGTACCTAGTTGTAGCTTCAGGAAGGGTCTTTGTTCAAAATCCTAGGAGTCATTTCAGTTATTGACACAGACTCCAGTCAACACTTGAGAGGTGGCAGGGACCTGTAGGTCAAAAAGCACCCCATGTTGTTTTGGGACCAGGAGGAGGGGCTCTTCAAAAGCCTGTTTGTATTTCCAGAAATAATAGATTCTGGTTGGGGGCCCTGAAACTTATCAGGATTAATTGACCATCCCCTCTCCCTCAGGGAGGTAATCACTTTGTCTAGTTCTTCCCCACTGTCTCCTCCAATGGCCCTGCAACAGGATTATCATCTATGTGGTGGGATACTAAGATGATTAAGTCGAGTGAGATCTCCCGTAGCTCGAGCTATAAAGCCATGACACACGTTTGGGCCATGCACGTATCTCTATGATGTGTAAAGGCAAACTAATCTTGGAACTTGGGACTCAGTGTAATGAAAAAAAAAGTGTTGGTCAAATCCATTACAGCACACCCTCCTCATCCCCAGGTACTCTACAATGATTACTACATCTGGGACAAATGCTATGAGGGGCAGGGTGTGCTTATTTGATTGTTAAAGTCTATCAGCATTTGCCATGTTCCAGCCCCTTCCGCACTGGCCACTCAGGGCTATTATAGGGTGAAGTGGTTGGCTGAATAACGCCCCCCCCCCACCAACAATGCTTCCACTGTTTCCACAATCTCCTCAGTACCACCCAGGGAGTGGTGCTGCTTGATGTTCCTTTATTCAGGGTGGGATTACAAGGGTCTCCCATTTGGGCAAGATCCACCAATACTGTCGCTCAAGCTAACCCAAAAATAAAAATGACCCTTACTGGTCTGCAGAGACCTACCTTTTGACACATTCGTACCCAAAATGCACCCGGGAGAAGCCGCAACCAGCACTGACAGAGGCCCTGGTTGTTCTGAGCTGAAATCCAACCTTACTGTAACTGACAGTGACCCTCCCGATCCTTCGATCATCACCCAGAGATCTCTCCACCTGGCGGGGATAATAGTGTACTCGGCCTCACTATCAACCAGTGCTGTCCATCGCTGTACATCTCCATTTCCCCGATGTACCAGAGTAGGTACGTAAGGCCTCAGGCGTCCTGGCTGGAAAAGGCTTGGCGAGAATAAATGCTGGGAGCCCTGGCCATATCCCAATGGGAGTGGGCAGGAGGGTATCTCACACTGCTGGAGTCCTGCTGCTGCAGGTCTCAGAGAGCTTTCTGCAGGGTAGGGAGGGGTATGAGAAGGTTTCCTTTTCCCAGTTCGTTGGGGAATCAGCAGGGGTCCCTCCCCTCCCCTCATGACTCCTCTCCCTTCTTATTTTGACAATGGTATTTCCGTAAAGCATACAAAGCAGCTGTGGGTATCCTGTTCATCCATTCCTTCAGGATGCCTGCCTTGAGCAGGGTCAAAAACATCTCCTAACAGGTCAGGCAGGACCCCTGCTTTCCTGACTCCCTCACCCAGCTACATGCCCGGCCTAAGTGTCCCAGTCTCTCCAAGAGCCCGGTAGCCCACCCTACTGTTCTCCCTTCTGCTGGCCCTAAAAGGGGTAATATTATTCCCCTCAAGCTACTCTGCCATCGAATGTTCACCAGCGAACGTTCAATCCTTCAGTGGGTTATCCCCACTCCCAAAAATCCCAGTGATTAGGGCTCAGTGGCAGACAGCTTTAGTCCCCAACTCCACTGTATTCCACCCTTCTTGAGATTTTAAATCCCAAGCTAACAGGGAGGGGTACTTAAGCTTTACTGTGGTCATTATTTTCCCTGACTGACCCCCCCCCCCCCATAGGGCATTGTTCACCCCGTAATTTGATGACAATCCTCCCAGCACCTATTTCTTGGTCAGATAGGATCATTCCGCCTCCCGCAGCATCCCATATCCTCAACAATCACGCAGAAGTTTAAGATGGTGCAGGTGAAACCCAGAGGCTACTTACTGGTGGTAGACAAAGCAGGGAATACAACTAAATACTTCACTCGTAAAACCTTTTCTTGAACGTTTATGGTAAACAGAGGAGAGGTGAGCGAAGGAGAGGCCGAGTAGTGGGGGCGAGGCAAAGTCAAGGCGAGGCCGAGGTATGTTCAAAGCAAAGTCGGGGTGAAGTTATTCAAGGCAAAGTTGGGGCAAGCAGAGCAGTGCAAAGTCAGAGTGGAGGAGAAACAGATTCGAGGCGCGTGCACCAAAACTGTGAGTGAGGTTTGATCAAACTAAGTGCCAGGCCAGTTTGGAAAGCTCTGGTGCAGACCGAAATGTGACTGCGGGGCCCAGAGCCTATTGATGCAATGGGACATGGATCCCAATGTGAGGAACGACCTGATCTGTAGACAATTGAAATGCTGAGTCAGATGGATTGAAAAGGCAACATGGGACAAGGGGCAAGGCCAGGCTGGCTCTGCTCCCTGCCCCACAAAGCCTACTTGGCTCTGTGCTGAGTTGATCCTGTGGCTGTGGCCTGCTCTGGCAGCTCCAGGCTCTGCGTCTGAGGGCTCCACAGTGTTTACTTGGCTCTGTGCTGAACTGAAGCTGAGGTTGTGGCCTGCTCTGGGTTTTGTATTTATGGAATCATTTTTATTTGCTTACTTCTGTTGTTTGCACAATTTGTTTTAGTTTCTCTCCACACATTGGGAGTTTGATGGTCTTCCTTTTTTTATAGGTTCTTTTGTGTTTCTTTGTTTTGTGGCTGTAAGAAGACGAATCTCAAGATTGCATAATCTATATGTATTATGATAATAAATGTACTGTGAACTTTGAAGCCTGATTTCTGTCCGTACTGGTTCCCAGCTCCACCAGTCCCTTGGAGCAGTAGTCCTTAGTCACCGCCAAGGTGGTCACTGTTTCTGGTCTCCACTCTTGTTCTTCCTCTAGCTGGATGACACATTGTCCTGGGATGTGGGATTGTTCTGGAGTGCTGGGAGATCCTGTGGGCTGAGGAGCACTTGAAGAGGGAGATCGGTCTGACCATGTTTTTGAAGATGTATGAACCCTAGTTAGATGTGCTTTTGAAAGCTCCGCCCCTTGCCAACAATGCCAGAATATTTTGTAACAACAGAAGTTTCACGGATTCAGTAAGGCAGAAAGACACAGAGACACAGGCTCCAACTATTTACTTAGAACTACAAAGCTTCTGTTATTAGGAGAAAATAGCATTAAAATATTTATTGAGGCATACACAGCACCCCCCCCCTCCCTGCAGCAGACCTCCCATTCTGCCTGATATGCAGCATCGTTCATGGCTAGCCCATTGATGAGGCTTCAAAGATCTATACCCAAGCCCTCAACGCTCTACTTTTATACCCATTGCATTGATATGAAACGCTGCAATAGTTGGACTGATACATTAGCACCAGCTCAAACTACCAAACCACTTGTCCCCTGTGTTTACCTGACTTTCATGTCCCCAAGGCTGTACTCTCACAGTGTATTGCATTCTCATAGTTGTATCCCATGGTCACCAGATTGCATTCCCACAGTCACAATCAAATCTGCTGCAGCTAGTTCTGTTATGCTCAAGGCTACAGTGGTGGTGAAGGCATCCGACAAGTTCAAAGTTTAACTCTTTACAATACAGGCCTGAATATTGAGAGCAAAATTCAGTGCTGCTGGAAGATCATTGACTCAAGGTAACTTGTTGGCCTTCCAGTACAAGGAGATGACTGCAAGGGAATGCTGTAGATGGCCACGTTCCAGGCTGCAGTGTGACAGAAAACACTGAAGTTTGGTGAAGGCTTTGTAAACCAAGGTCCTGCTGTTGCTCCCTTTCTCCTTCCCCAAAACTACCGGAAAAAAATCGGTCCCTGCATTTTGTGTCTCCCTCAACCCCTGTTGTTACACAATTACCTCTCATCGCAGTTAATTTTTTTTTGCAATTGAATGACTGGCTAATTGGCACTGTTGAGCTCGCCAGGCCAATTAAATTCCTTCATTGTAATTTTCTCACTGCTCTTGTTGAGTGCAAATGCTGACAGTAGGGTTTGATAAATACAATATGAATCACTCTCATCTATGAATTGCATTTGCTGTCTAATTTAACATTTGGCCAGCTTCTTAACAAAGACATCAATGCATTTTTAATACAAGTACAAAATAAAACAGGCAACAAACTTATGAACAGGCTTATCACCAGTGTTTCTTGCCAAGTCGTGCATTTGTGATAATTGTCAGGAAATTGTATAACAATGTCCTACAATGAAATATAGCTATGACTTGTATTTTGTCCAGTGGAGGCCTATACATTGGAGCAGGAGATTGTGCCTTGTACATCTATTTTCAGAACAATAATCAGGGCTTCTTTGCAAGCCATTAAATAGTTATCACATAAAATAAAACTTTTTTCATCAATGAAGTAGTTAATTTGATTCCAAATATGAAGTATAATTTATCATAAAAATATTATGAGAGATGTTCCTGAAGACACAACCACATTAAGATAATAATCAATATAATAAGGTTCTTCTTTCTGAAGTTTGTCTTCTGATGAATAAGACTATATGAGCCATTTCTGAATGTCAGAATTAATAAACATCCAGACCATGGTGTTCACAACAGTTGCCCTTGATATAAAATGTAGAATTTACCATTGGCTTTTAGTCCTTTAACATATACTGCAGTATTGACACCCTGTTGGAAGTTGACAGGGTGGAGTTGATGCTCCGATTGACTGCAATATCTATAACCAATGGTTACATCCTCAAAAATAAAGGCAAAGTCATTTGGGATGGAATTAAGAAGTAATTTCTTCACAAAGAGGGTGGTGAATTTTGGAATTCACCAACCAAGAGGACTGTGGAGGTTCATTAACTGAGTGTGTCCAAGATAATAAGGAAATTAAGAGACATGTGATTAGTACAGGAAAGTTGTGTTGTGTTAAAAAATCAGCCATAATCTTATTGAACAAAGCAGAAAAACCTGCAACTGATTTTATTTCTTAAGCACTTAAGATGTTCTCTGTCTGATAATTAGTTCCAAAATGTGAAAAAACTGCCCTTCAATTCTTAGCTTCCGTTTTGACAGGAATGACCATCTTGTCTGCCTTTAACCAAAAGAGTGGTTGTCTCACATGAAAACATGGTCCTGTTAACTTTAAACAAGAAAGTCAAATTGGATGAATAATGACAGAGGAATCAGTTAAATGCCTTCTTTAAAGTTGGGTGTCTATTTCTAGTTGCATGACCTCTGTTTATTATTGGCAGAATCTGTCTGCACCATTCTAGACCAGCTGTTGTTTCTTGGTCACGGAAACAGAAATATCAAAGGCAGTAAATATACTGTCAGAAGGAATGGAAATGCTTCATTTTCACCATGAATTAATTTGGATATCTTAACATATAATTGTTTACTAGGAGCTTGGAACTGCATTTCTGGTCCAGAGAATTAATCATTAAACAAGACTGCTTCAATATGTTGACCATTGTCACTGAAGTGCAATCAACAGGAAGAATTTCAGAGGTGGGGTGCAATGCATTGATTGTCTGTACATCACACAAGAGGTCGAGCTATACTTCAGGTATGCAGAGATGAAGAACAGGATGTACTGTGTAACTTGAAAATCCTATGTGCTGCACCACTGCAGCTGCTGTCTTTCAGAGGAAATGGTAAGGCAAGACTCAGTCAAACATAAGTTGCATTATTCCCACTAGAATTCTAACAAGTTAACAAATACTTAGGCCATAAGACCATAAGACTTAGGAGTAGAATTAGGCCATTCAGCCCATTAAATTGTTTCACTATTCAATCATGTCTGTCTTATTTTCCTTCTTAACCCCATTCTCCTACCTTCTCTCTATACCCTTGATGCCTTTACTAATCAAGAACCTATCATCCTCCTCTTTAAATATACCAAATAACTTGGCTCCACAGCTGTTTGTGGCAATGAATTCCACAAATTTGCCACCATCTGGATAGAGAAATTTCTCCTCATCACTGTCCTTCTATAATGAAACTGTGCCCTCTAGTCCTATTGGAAACATTCTCTACCAGACCTTTCAATATTCGGTAGGATTTAATGAGAGTCCTCCTCCCACCCCCACACCGCCATTATTCAAAATTTTAGCAAGCACAAGCCCAAAGCCATCAAACACTCCTCAAGGAACACATTTCCAGCATCTGCAGATTTCCTCATGTTTGCTTTTTAAAAACACTCCTCATTCAATAACCCTTTCATTCCTGGGATCAATGTCCATGGTGCTGGTGGAAATAGGAGTTGGGGTTTGGTAGACTTCAACATGAGGAACTGATGCATCGCTTGCATTGGTATCCTAACCAGACCAAATGTTATGGCCCTATAAGGATACAGCTCCAATTCATGAGAAGATCAAGAAGGGTTAAAATATGGAGTCACTATACTCTTCTAAGCTGGAGAATCTTGCAGTGCAATCGGCATTATAAAGTGATGAGTTCACTATCCCGGTTTTCACTGAAGAAAGCAGTTCACACCATGCTGCAAATGCAAATATGACATTTAATCACTTTATTGAAAATTAGGCAATCCAAACACATTTTCAGTATGCAACATAGAACCCTCTTGTGTGTCTCTTTGCAAAATCTCTTTAAACATGGTGAATAGTTATAGATTAATCTTACGTGGAGAAATCTAGACCATGCAGGCACAGAGATACAGACCCAGATGCATAATGGATTTCTCTTTGTTCCATAAGGGACCCATCGTCAACTCCCTGAATAATATAATTTATTATGATTTTATTTTAGTGCTCTCTACTGTACCTTCCATTTTGTTTATTTAATAAATTTAAGCACTAACTGTATCTCGAAAAACATTTTGCAATAAGTAGCTTGTTCAGTCATTTCAATGTTATTTGACTGATATTTTAATGTTTCCATTTCAGAGATGAAAACTCTGTTCAGCTACATAAATTCTGATTTCCTCTTGTCGGTGCTCCAGAAGTTGAAGCACATTGCACAAAGCATGGGCCTTTATAATCTTTCAGACATAATGGTAATTGATGCTAACTGCAAGCGTGAAATTCAAAGAGGATGAGCTGCAGTTTCCTTTATTAAATTTTGGAAATCTTGATGCCATTAAAGAGCATAGAGCATAGACAATACAGTGCAGTACAGGCCCTTTGGCCCACAATGTGTGTCCATCTTTTAACCTACTCTACAATCAATCAATCAATCACCTCCCTCCTACATAGCTCTTCATTTTTCTATTATCCAAGTGCCTAAATAAGAGTTCCTTAAATTCTGCTAATGCATCTGCCTCTGCCACCACCTCTGGCAGGGTGTCCCACACACCCACCACTCTCTGTGTAAAGAAATTACCTCTGACATCCCTCTACTCTTTCTTCCAATCACCTTAAAATTGTGCCCCCTTCATACCAGACATTTCCAGCCCAGGAAGAAGTTTCTAGCTCTCCACTCAATCTATGCATCGTATCATCTTGCACATCTCCTTTCACTCCAAAGAGAAAATCGCCAGCTCGGTCAAAATATTTGCATAGATCAGGCAGCATCCTGGTTAATCTCTTCTGCACTCTCTCTAAAGCTTCCACATCCTTCCTATAATGAGGTGATCAGAACTAAACAAATTATTCTGAGTGATGTCTAACCAGGGCTTTATAGTCACCATTACCTGATAACTTTTGAACTCAATCCCCCCACTAACAAAGGCTAACACACCACTCACTTTCTAAACAACCTTATCCACTTAGACGACAACTTTGAAGGATTGATGGATATGGACCCCAAGATCCTTTCTTTCCTCCACACTGTTAAGAATGCTACCATTAACCAAATTCACCATTCCAAAATGAATCAATTCACATTTTTCCGGGTAATTGTTGGAACTATTTCACAAACTTTTTCTCTAGCCACAAATCCCACACCCCACCTCTGATAAAGAATACACAGTCAGTAAGGACATACTGTAGGTGAACAGCAGGCAATAGTACAGGAATCTCCTGTGGCCACCACCCTCCCTAATGTATGTACCTCAGATGGTATTGGGGTAATAGCCTCTCATGCTATTGAATGAGCATGACCAAAGTAGTGGATAACTCTGCTGCAGGGGAAGGAGGGGAGGAACAAGAGTGGTAGAGCTACACTGACGGGGATACCATTGTAGGGGGAACATTTGTGGCCGTGGATGTTGCCTTTCTGGTGTCAAGAGTCAAGAAATGCCACAGAAAGGCTCCAAGGAATTCAAAAAGGGGAGAGCAAAGACATAACATCTTGCAAGATGAAGTTAGGGAAGTTGGAAGGTAAATTAGAAAGCAGGACCTCAAGGTAGTAGTTTCAACACACACAAAATGGTGGAGACACTCAGCAGGATAGGCAGTATTTATGGAAAAGAGTCAACAGTCGACATTTTGGGCTGAGACCCTTCATCAGGACTGGAAAGGAAGAGAGGTCAGAGTGACTTGCTGAGTTCCTCCAGCATTTTACATGCATTGCTTTGGATTTCCAGCATCTGCAGATTTTCTCATTTTTGTAGTAGTTTCAAGATTATTTTCAGTACCATGTACTCATTAACTATAGGAACAGGAGAAAATACAAGTTGAAAGCATGGTTGAGGAGATAATTTTGGGAAACAGAAGCAGAAGAAGAGTTAAACAGATGTTATGATAAAAGAGTTGAAGCAGTGAGTGAGAGAGTGGGATCTGAACACAGTGGAAGCCTTTTAAAAACAATAAGCCTCATTGGGAGTGAGTTTTGTTTGATCCAATAAGAAGTGAGGTGAAAGCAGAGCAGCCGTTGTGGAACAGATATTGCTGGAGTGGGCCAGGGTTAGAATGGAAGGGTTTGGCTCGACTGGCTTTGATGTAAACAGACAGAGTAAGTATGCATCCGAGTCATTTGGAGTCCTTTATTTAGAGTGAAGAACTTAGGTTTGAGAAGTCAGAGACAAAGGTACAACAAGCTCAGCAAAGAGGCTGAGTAAGTGAACCTAGGTGAGTGCAATGCTCAAAGGTTTCAGAGAGAAGGCACAGGTAAGAGCAGGTAAGCTTTTTTTTGTTATTAAATCCTTAGTCCTTGATTCAGTGTAGGCAGAATGGTGGTTAGGGTGGTGGAATGCTCTGTCAAAAAGATGTGGCATTTCAAGGTGGCTAACAGTCTCCCTGATGCTACATCTGCAGGAAATGCAACTGACTTCATCCTCTCTCTGACAAGGTCAATGAACCTGAGCTTAGAGCTGGATATACGCAGGATGAGCCGGGAGGCTGAAGATCTCATAGATGAAATTTTACTGAGGTGGTCACACCCAGGCTGCAGGCTTCAGTTAGTAGATGGGTGACCACTAGATAAGGTGAGGGGAGTAAACAGTCAGTGCAGTGTGCAGTGTTCCCCTGAGGCCATTCCCCTCAGCCACAAATATCCTCCTTTGGATATTGCTGGGGGTGGGCAGGCACTGGGCTGGATGATCTATCAAGGCACAGCAGCAGCAGCCAGGGCCTGGCTCTGAGGGTCAACAGAGAAGGACAAAGTCAGGTAGAGCGATAGTGATTTGAGACTCAATAGGGGGATGGACAGGAGATTCGACATGAAAGATAAGGCAGGATGATGGTTGCCTCCCATTTGCTAGGGTCCAAGATGTCTCAGAGAGGCTGCAAAATATTTTCAAGGGGGAGGGTGGTGCACATTGGTACCAATGATGTACTGCAGGTAGAAAAGTGGGAGAGGCCTTGCACAATGAGTCTAGGGAGTTAGGTAAAAGACTGAGGAGCAGGACCTCCAAGGTAGCTATCTCTGGATTACTCCTGGTGCCAGTTGCTGGTTAGGGCAGGTGGGAGTACAGATGAATGAGTGGCTGAGGAATTGGTGCAGGGAGCAGGATCTTAGCTTAGTGGATAGTTGGAAACCTGACTGGGGCGGGGATGATCTGTACAAGACGGACGTGGTGCACCTAAACTGGAGGGGAACCAACATCCTGGCCGGGAGGTTTGCTAGTGCTACATGGGCTGGCCTAAACTCGTTTGGCAAGGGAATGGAAACCAGAGTACCAGGTCAGGAAATGGAGGGATAGAAAGCAAAGGAGATGTCAGGGCTAGTAAAAACAGGCAGGATCAAAGTAATTAGGTATGATCAGGTGAGTAGTTTGAAGTGTGAGTATTTTAATGCCAGGAGCATTGTGGGTAAAGATGATAAACTTAGAGAATGGATCAATACATGAAACTATGATGTTGTGGCCATTACAGAGTCTTGGTTGATAGAGGGACAGGAATGGATGTTTAATGTCCCAGAGTTTTGATGTTTTAGCAAAGATAGAGAGGGAGGTAAAAGAAGTGGGGAAGTTGCACTACTAATCAGGGACAATATCATAGCTGCACGCAGAGGGAACATAATGAAGGGCTTGTCCACTGAGTATATGTGGGTAGGTATCAACAATAGGAAGAGTGCAATCACTCTGATGGGATTGTACTACAGACCTCCTCCACTCCTCGATAGCCACAGAGATATTGTGGAACAGATTTGCGGGCATATTAAGGAAAGGCGCAAAAACAATAGGGTTGGTGACATGGCAGATTTCAATTTGCCTAATATAAATCAAGGCCTTTTTACTGCAAGTGGCTTTGCTGGGCCAGAATTTGTTAGCCACATCTAAGTGGATTTCTTAAATCAATATCAATAGTTCAATAGTTCCATCTTAATAGTAGAGAATATATCTAATATACAACCTGAAATTCTTGGTCTTCACAGAGATCCATGAAAATCGAAGAGTGCTCCAAAGAATGAATGACAGTAAAAATGTGCGAACCCTGAAGTCACCTTCTGCCCCCCTCATTCATAGGCAGCAGCAAAGCATTGACCCTCCTCTCTGCCACTCATTTCAGCAAAAATGTAACTAAACACATTGATGAAGGTAGAGCAATGGATGTAGTGTATATGGATTTCAGAAAGGCATTTGATAAGGTTCTCCATGCAAGGCTTATTCAGAAAGTAAGGAGGCATGGGATCCAAGGAGATGTTCCTTTTTGGGTCCAGAATTGGCTTGTCCACAGAAGGCAAAGGGTGGTTGTGGATGGTTCATATCCTGCATGGAGGTCAGTGACCAGTGGTGTGACTCAGGGATCTGTTCTGGGACCCCTCCTCTTTGTGATTTTTATAAATGACCTGGATGAGGAAGTAGAAAGGAGGGTTAGTAAGTTTACTGATGACACAAAAGTTGGGGATGCTGTGGATAGTCCAGGCAGTTGTTAAAGTTTACAGTGGGACATCATAGGACGTAGAACAGGGCTGAGAAGTGGCAGATGGAGCTCAACCCAGGTAAGTGTGAAATGGTTCATTTGGATAGGTCAAATTTGAAGACAGAATATAATATTAATGGTAAGACTCTTGGCAGTGTGGAGGATCAGAGGAATCTTGGGATCCATGTCGATAGGACACTCAAAGCTGCTGCGCAAGTTGACAGTGTTGTTAAGAATGTGTATAGTGTATTGGCCTTCTTCAACCATGGGACTGAGTTCAAGAATCATGAGGTAATGTTAAAGCTATATAAAACCTTAGTTAGACCCCATTTGGAGTACTGTGTTCAATTCTGGTTACCTCATTTTTGAAAGTATATGGATACTATAGAGAGAGCGCAGATGAGATTTATAAGGATGTTGCTTGGGTTGGAGAGTGTGCCTTATGAGAATAGGTTGAGTGAACTTGACCTTTTCTCCTTGGAGTGATGGAGGATGAGAGGTGACCTGATAGAGGTGTATAAGATGATGAGAGGCATTGATTGTGTGGATAGTCAGAGGTTTTTTTCCAGAGCTGAAATGGCTAACACGAGGGGGCATAATTTAAGGGGCATAGAAGTAGTTACAAAGGGGATGTCAGAGGTAAGTTTTTCACACAGAGAGTGGTGGGTGTGTAGAATGCACTGCCTGCAATTGTGGTAGAGGTGGATACAATAGGGTCTTTTAAGAGACTCTTAGATCAGTACATGGAGCTTTGAAAAATAGAGGACTATGCAGTAAGGAAATTCTAGGCGATTGCTAGAGTAGGTTACATGATTGGCACAACATTGTGGGTTGAAGGCCTGTAATGTGCTGTAGAATTCTATGTTCCAATGTTTCTGTGTAATAGCATCACCACCCACATCTACCAAGCAAGAAATAGCAAAGTCCCCAAGATAGAGCATAATCTGCAGTAGAGAAAAACTAAATGTTCACCTGACAAAATCAACGTGCTACAGGATCTTTCTCGCCCTAAAAAGGGGGCAGAAAGGTGTCACACAGCAAGAGGGGAGACCAACGAAAACAAACAATGCACTAATTTACGGTGTTAAATTCTGCCATATCCCTTATTCCCAGTTCTCTGACTTGAGAATCGGTAGCAAACTCTCCCCACCAAAAAGAAAGAAAGAAAGAAGGAGAGAGAGAGAGAGAAGACAGTTTGCTGAGTACAAAGACCTCTGACAGTGACCCACTGTTCCTGATATTTCATTTTCTCCTACAGTGCTTCAGTCAGCAGCACCAGCATAGAATCAGTTCATCCACAGGACCGAGAAGCCTTGGAACCCAAAGGCACACTCGTCTTCTAAGCAACACCTTTGGCATATCAAGAAATAGCCAGTTGACGAGCCCGAGGAATGGGTCCCAGTGCCACAAAGAATCACAGTTTGAGTTCAGCTGCGAGTCAAGAGCATTCACCATCCAACAAGAGGAAGGGCTGTACTGGGCCTGGTTTTGGGTAATGAGCCTGGCCAGATGATTGACTTTTCAGTGTGTGAGTAGTTAAGGAACAGTGCCTCCTTAAGTTTTAACATAGCTGTAAGATAGCGATACTTATTTAAATGATAAGTATGGACTGTGCGAAAGAGTGGTAGACCCCACTTGGAGTACTGCATTCAGTTCCGGTCACCTCACTACTGGAAGAATGAGGATACTATAGAGAGAGTGCAAAGGAGATTTACAAGGAGGTTGCCTGGATTGGAGAGTGTGCTTTATGAGAATAGGTTGAGTGAACTTGGCCTTTTCTCCTTGGAGTGATGGAGGCTGAGAGGTGACTTGATAGAGGTGTATAAGATGCTGAAAGGCATTGAATTTGAATTTGAATTGAACTTCTTACATCCTTCACATACATGAGGAGTAAAAATCAATTGAGCAGTCAATGTAACATAGAAATACACTCAAATCAGCATGAGTTAATTAATCTGATGGCCTGGCGGAAGAAGCTGTCCCGGAGCATGTTGGTCCAGGTTTTATGCTGTGATATCATTTCCCGGATAGTAGCAGTTAGAATAGACCACAGCTGATGTGACTCAGGTCCCCGATGATCCTTTGGGTCCTTTTAACATACCTGTCCTTGTAAGCGTACTGAATCATGGGAAGTTCACAACTACAGGTGCGCTGGGCTCTCAGTTGTGCCCCTGTAGAAAGCTCTTAGGATTTATGGGCTTATACCAAACTTCCTCAACTGTCTGATGTGAAAGAAGCACTGTTGTGCCTTTTTCACTACACAGCTGTTGTGTACGGACCACGTGAGGTCCTCAGTGATGTGGATGCTGAAGAACTTAAAGATGTTTACAACTCTTGACCCCAGATCCGTTGATGTCAATATAAGTTAGCCCTTCTCCATTCCTCCTGTAATCCACAACCAGCTCCTTTGTTTTTGCAACATTGAGGGAGAGGTTGTTTTCTTGACACCACTGTGGCAGAGAGATGACTTTTTCCCTGTAGGCCACCTCGTTGTTGTTTGAGATTAGGCCAATGTAGTGTTGTTGGCAAATTTAATTAGCAAGTTAGAGCTGCGGGTGGCGACACAGTCATAGTTAGACAGGGAGTAAAGGAGGGGACTCAGTACACAGCCCTGAAGGTTCCCTGTGTTGAAAGTCAAAGGGATGGATGTGAGGGAGTCCACTCTTATCATCTGCTGGTGATCTGATAGGAAGACCAGCTGCACAAAGCAGGGTCAAGGCCAAGGTCTCTGAGCTTCTTGTCGAGCCTGTATGGAATTATAGTGTTGAATGCTGAACTGTACTCCAAGAACAGCATTCTCACATAAGCATCCATCTTCTCCAGACGTGTAAGGATGCTATGTGTATCCCCTGTTGATCTTGTGGATAGCCAGAGGCCTTTTCCCAGGGCTGAAATGGCTAATTACGAGAGCATTAGCTAGGAACTGGGGAGGATTAGGACAAGTCCATATCCGACATCAGTTGCAGAGTACAGGACAGGTATGTTCCAGACAGAAGGAAGGACAAGGGTGGCAAGGTAAGAAAGTCTTGGATGTTGAGAGAGGTGATTAATTTAGTTGAGAAGAAAAGGGAAAAGTTGGCCTGAATTAGAGGGATTGTGCAATAGTGAGAGGTTAAACGAACCTGGGTTGTTTTCTCTGAAACGGCGAAGCCTGAGAGGAGATCTGATAGATGTTTATAAGATTATGAGAGGCATAGATAGAGTTTACAGACAGAATCTTTTTTCCAGGGTTGAAATGTCTAATATAGAAGGCATGCATTTTAAATGAGAGGAGACTTGAGGGTTAAGTTTTTTACACAGAGAGTAGTGAGTGTCTGCAGTGTGCTGCCTGGGGTTGTGGACAGGAACATTAGAGACTTTTAGGGGATTTTAGACATCCGTAGTTGTTGCTGATGCTGGCATCATAATAACCTAACTGTGGAAGTAGTGGCCTCAGATTTGCTATCCCATTCAAAGATCCAGGATCATAATAAATGCCAAATGACATAGTGCACCTACAGTCAGTGCTGCTTACAAGTTATGTTTCAATGTTTATTCTGGAACTCAGTTTTAACCGGTGATATTGGAAGAATGTTTGAAAGTGGTAAGCATGTGTATCTCTTTAAATGCAAATCCAATGTGATTCATAAGGAGTGATGAAAACAAGTAGAGAACAACAGAAAACTATTAAATATAGTCCTCTTGCCACCACCCTGGAGTACCTGAATGGATTTCAATGCACGTAACCTTTCCTGACTACAAATCACAACCCATACATCTCATAACGTTGACAGTTCTCTTAAAATGCTGGAAGGAATTTAACCTTGAAGCAATTATTTTAGAAAGGATCTT
Source organism: Hypanus sabinus (assembly GCF_030144855.1). Lineage (NCBI taxonomy): Eukaryota > Metazoa > Chordata > Chondrichthyes > Myliobatiformes > Dasyatidae > Hypanus > Hypanus sabinus. The sequence goes on along the minus strand of NC_082711.1, from coordinate 64,377,797 downwards.
GTGCAATTAATAGAGAAGGGTCAGTTATATATTTTAACAAAAGAAGATTCCAGGTCATAAAAGAATGGAGCAAGTTAGCACCTATGGTGTGAGGTCTTTGGCTTCAGTGACCTTCTGTAACAGAATATGTGTTTATCAGTGTGCTGACAAGCCCTGAACATAATGAAAACTACAGACATGAATCTTCTCAATGCAGAACCAGGAACAATCTGATTTCTGTTCAGTGAACTATTAATAGCATAACTTTTAATAGCCTAAACCTGCCCAGATACAACCACAGTGTAAAAATGATCAAGACCGTGTATGAAGGGGATGCTCCTGAATAGTAGCTTTGAAAAAAAATATTAATTTTGATTCTATTTCCAAGCTGCTTGAACTCCTGAGTGTTTCCAGTCATTTAGTAACATAGAAAACCTACAGCACAATACAGGCCCTTCGGCCCACAAAATTCTGCTGAACATGTCCCTATCTCAGAAATTACTAGGCTTACCTATAGCCCTCTATTTTTCTAAGCTCCATGTACCTGTGCAAAAGTCTCTTAAAAGACTCTACCCCTCCACCCATTCCACACACTCACCACTCTGAGTAAAAAACTTACCCCTGACATCTACTCCCCAGCACCTTAAACCTGTGTCTTCTTGTGGCAATCATTTCAACCCTGGGAAAAACCCTCTGACTATCCACACGATCAATGCCTCTCATTATCCTATACCCCTCTATCAGGTCACCTCTCATCCTCTTTCGCTCCAAGGAGAAAAGGCTGAGTTCACTCAACCTATTCTCATAAGGCATGCTCCCCAATCCAGGCAACATCCTTGTAAAAGATTTCTTTTTTATTTGTTTCAGATTCCCAGCATCTGCAATTTTTTGGGGGAAGATTTTCATTACATGACCTCAGTCTTGTGATGTGAGAAGGTAGATAAGATTCACTTGAGTGGGGATTCACAGAATGGACTTTTAGGAGAAGGTAATTAAAATGACTTAATTTTTAATGATTTTTCCTGCACCTTTCCAGATTACATGATATTCAGCTGTTAGTAGACAGGCACTGATTCTGATCCAAATCTTGGTCATTGTCACTTTGGGCTTACCCATTTTGTGTGATTAGAGGAACTTGGCATGTCTGAATGGGTGTGAATTTCAATCCAATCATCTGAAATGTCTTTGCTTTTCATTCTTTTTATTCTTGCATCATGATTTAAAGAAAGTGATTTTTAAGTAATTGATAAAAACACGAAATGCTGGCAGAACTCAGCAGGCCACACAGCATCTATGGGAGGAGGTAGTGACGACGTTTCGGGCCGAAACCCTTCATCAAGAGTGAAGTAACATGGGATGGTCGAGGGGGGAGAGATGAAGTAGAGAGCTGGGAAGTGATAGGCTGAAGGGAAATAGGCTAGGGGGAAGGTGGAGAATTATGGGAAATAAAAGAGAAAGAAAGGTAGGGTTGGGGGGAGATTATAGTGAGGGGGGAAAAAGAAAGAGAACCAGACTAAAATTATAGATAGGGATGGGGTAAGAGGGGGGCAGGGGTATCAACGGAGGTCTGTGAGTTAAATGTTCATGCTGGCAGGTAGGAGGCTACCTAGGCCGGATCTCCCTGTGGCCACACACTTCAATTCCACAGACCACTCCCACTCTGACATGTCTGTCCATGGCCTCCTCTACCGTCAAGATGAGGCCACACACAGGTCGATGGAGCAATACCTTATCTCCCGCCTAGGTAGCCTCCCACCTGCCGGCATGAACATTCAACTCACAGACCTCCATTGATACCCCTGCACCCCCCATAACAAAACCACATCCCTATCTATAATTTTAGTCTGGTTCTCTTTCTCTCTCTCTTTTCCCCCCTCACTATAGTCTCTCCCCCCAGCCCTACCTTTCGTTCTCTTTTATTTCCCATAATGCTCCACCTTCCCCCCAGCCCATTTCCCTCCAACCTATCACTTCCCAGCTCTCTACTTTATCCCTCCCCCCACTTCTTCTCCCCCCTCAATGATCCCATGTTACTTCACTCCTGATGAAGGGTTTCGGCCCGAAACATCGTTATTACCTCCTCCCATTGATGCTGTCTGGCCTGCTGAGTTCTGCCAGCATTTTGTGTTTTTATTTATTTCCAGCATCTGTAGATTCATTCATGTTGCCTTTAAGTAATTGATAATGTTTTTTTCACATATTTTACTGTCTGCTTTTATTATACGATTTCAGCCTCCAGAATGTTTCTTCTCTTCTAAAGCATCCCTTGAGATCATTAGAGCATAAGATCTATAAGAGATTGGAACAGAATTAGAACATTCAACACATGCTCTGCTATTCCATCATGGCTGATCCCAGATCTCATTCAAACCCATACTCCTGCCTTCTCGCCATACCCTTTGATGCCCTGACCAATTAGGAAACGATCAACTTCTGTCTTAAATATACTTGGCCTCCGCTGCAGTCTGTGGCAGAGAATTCCACAGATTCACGACTTCCTGGTGAAAAAAAAATTCTCCTTACCTTTGTCCTAAAGGGTGGCCCTTCAATTTTGAGTCTGTGCTCTCTAGTTCTGGATACTCCCACCATAGAAAACATCTTTTCCACATCTACCTTATCTAGTCCTTTCAACATTTGGTTGGTTTCAACGAGATCCTCTTGCATTCTTCTAAATTCCAGTGAGTACAGGCCCAAAGCAGCCAAACACTCCTCATATGTTAACTCCTTCATTCCCGGAATCATATGTGTGAACCTCCTCTGGACTCTCTCCGAGGACAACACATCCTTTCTGAGACATGGGGCCCAAAACTGTTGACAATACTCCAAGTGCAGCCTGACTAGTGTCTTATAAAGCCTCAGCATTATCCCCCGCTTTTATATTTGATTCCCCTTGAAATAAATGACAACATTGCATTTGCCTTCTTTATCACAGACTAAACCTGTAAATTAACCTTCTGGGATTCTTGCACGAGGACTCCCAAATTCCACTGTAACACTGATGTTTGAATTTTCTCCCCACTTAGATAATAGTCCGCACTATTGTTCCTTTTACCATAATTTATGTTTTCCAACACCGCATTCCATCTGCCGCTTCTTTGCTCATTCACCCAATTTTGTCTAAGTCCTACTGCCATTGCATTGCTTCCTCACCACTATCTACTCCTCCACCTATCTTTGTATCATCTGCAAACTTTGCCTTAAAGCTATCAATTCCATTATCTAAATCATTGACAGACAATGTTAAAAGTAGTGGCCTCAATACTGACCCCTGTGGAACACCACTAGTCACTGGCAGCCAACTAGTAAAGGCCCCTTTTTTCCTCACTCGCTGCCTTCTGCCTGTCAGCTATTCCGCTATCCATGCCAGTATCTTTCCTGTAACGACATAGGATTTTATCTTGTTAAGAAGCCTCATGTGTGGCAACTTATCAAATGCCTTCTGAAAATCCAAATAAATGACATCCACTGCCTCTCCTTTGTCCACACTGCTTGTTACTTCCTCAAAGGACTCTAACAGATTTGTCAAGCAAGATTTACCTTTATAGAGAGCATCCTGACTTTTTTCCTTATTTTATCATTAGTCTCCAAATACCTCGAAACCTCATCCTTAATAACAGACTCCAACACTTTCCCAGCTTCTGAGGTTAGGCTAATCAAACTATAATTTCCTTTCTTTTACCTTCCTCTCTTGTTAAAGAGTGGAGTAACATTTGCAATTGTCCAATCATCTGGGATTATGCCAGAATCAAGTGATTCTTGAAAGATCATGGCCAATGCATCTGTTACCTCTTCAGCAATCTCTCTCAGGACTCTGGGATTTAGTCCATCTGGTCCAGGTGACTTATCCACCTTTAGACCTCAGAGTTTGCCTGGCACTTTTTCCTTTGTAATAGCAATGGCACTCACTCCTGCTCCCTGACTCTCATGGACTTCTGGCACACTGCTAGCATCTTCCACAGTGAAGACAGATGCAAAGTACCCATTAAGTTGATTTGCCATTTTTTTGTCCTTCATGCTACCTCACCAGCACCATTTTTATCAACTCTCACCTCCCTTTCACTCATTATATAACTGAAAAACTTTTGGTATCCTGCTTTACATCATTGGCTAGTCTGCCCTCATATTTCATCTTTTCCCTTCTTATAGTTTTTTAGTAGCCTTTTATTGGATTTTAAAAGCTTCCCAATCATCCAACTTCCCACTCACTTTTGCTACCTTATATGCTATTTCCTTGGCTTTGATGCAGTCCTAACTTCCTTTGTCAGCCAGGGTTGCCTCACTCTGCCATTTGAGAACTTCTTCCTCTGTGGGTTATATCTATTCTGCACCTTGTGAACTATTCCCAGAAACTTCAGCCACCTCTGCTCTGCCATCATTCCTGCCAGAATCACACTCCAATCTACCTGGGCAAGCACCTCTCTCATGCCTCTGTAATTCCCTTTATTCCATTGTGATACTGATACATGTGAGTTATGCTTCTCCCTCTCAAGTTGCAGAGCGAATTCAATCATATTATGATCACTGTCCCCTAAGGGTTCCTTTACATTAAACTCCCTAATAAGATCTGGGTTATTACACAACACCCAATCTAAGGTAACCTTTCCTTGAGTAGGCTCAAGCACAAGCTGCCCTAAAACACTTTATCTTAGGCATTCAACACATTCCCTCTTTTGCAACAGTCACCAACACGATTTTCCCAATTCCCTTGCATATTGAAGTCCCAAAATTACATTTGTACCATTACCCATAATACATGCCTCTTCCAGCTCCCTTTGCAATCTTAACCCCATGTCTTTGTTACTGTTTGGAGGCTTATATATGATTTCCATAATGGTTTCTTTACTATTGCAATTTCTTAACTCCACCCACAAAGATTCAACATTCTCTCACTCTATGTCACCTCTTTCTAAGATGTAATTCCATCTCTTACCAACAGAGCCACATCTCTGCCTTTGCCTTCATGCCTGTCTTTTTGATATAAAGTATACCTTTGATGTTAAGCTCCCAACTGTGGCCTTCTTTCAGCCAAGACTCAGTGATGCCCACAACGTAATGCTGACCAATATCTAATTCTGCCATGAGTTCGACCACCTTATTCCAAATGCTACACGTATTTAAATACAGCATGGAGAGATCATGGAGGTCTTACTTGAGTGGATAGTTTATGAAGTAGTGTACTCCTCCTGATTCTTATACAGGGCCTCTGGACACTCCTGATGTTTGGCCTTATGGTTTGCAATACTGATGCACCATCAATAACTCTCGGAGACGTGAGTCAAGATAGGTTTTTATTTGCTGGAAGAAAGCATTATTAGCTGGAAGAAAGCACCGTCAGCAACAAGAGCCCACCACACAACATCCTGGAGACAGAGGGAGGAGCAGTGCCTCCAATTGCCTTTATACAGGGGTCTATGGGAGGAGCCACAGGAGCAGTCAGTGGGAGGGGGGGGGGCGTGTCCAGACAGGTATATGTAGTTCACCACAAACACTACCCCAAATACTCCTTCCCCAACTTGAGCAGACATGGACAAATATTCGTAGAGATTCAGGGAATTTTAAGTATATGCTTAAATGTCTTTCCTCTGTGCACTTGGTACTCTCCTCCCATCAAAGAGCCAAATATAAATCGTCTGTTTCAGCAGTCTGATATGGTTGAAGATAATGGTGTTTCCCACACAAGGTATTTGGCCCACAAAGCTAGATATGGCCTGTGAAGTGGTCCGTATATCTTTCCAGTAAACTTGGATTACCTTGGAGAAATAGCTTTGGTGCCATTTTTCCCAAATCTAGTGAATTTTAATACAAACATTTGCCTACAAATAATTTATCTAAATCCACTCAATAGAAATGACCGTGAGAATAGATGCTTGGAGATCAGATAATGGAAGCATGTTGCCTCACCACTAGAATATTTCAATTAAGCCATCTACTACAATTATCAGGAGCTCAAAAGTGCTATTTTTAGACTTAATTGCTAATCATAATTTCTCTGCCACTGTAAAACATGAAGTGTTGTAGCTGGTGAAAGAGTCAGAGGAGACTGTTATTTACTTCATCAGTGACATGAAAGCTATCTGTACATCTAAATCACGCCTGTCACTAAACCACTTTGGCACACAGTCCTCAGAGCTTGATGTTGAGTTTAATTATTTTAGCATATGACTGACTTCTTCTGCCTGTCCTTGGGGAAGTATGTCAATAATTTGAGAAAGGATAATTCCAATATCAATGCAGCACTTGCTAAAGAAATTAAAATAAACAGCCATCAGTGGCAGAAGTTCTACATTTGCCTATTCAGTTCATCCTGTTTCCTCCATTCAGGCTCCCAAACAGTCCTTTCAAACGAGGCAAAACTTCACCTTCCAATCTGGGGTGGTCTACTGTATCTGGCACTCCCGATGTGGCGTCCTCTACATTGGTGAGACATTATATAGATTGGGGGACCACTTTGGCAAGCACCTTTCTCCATTCCCAATAGCCAGGGTTTCCCAGTGGTTCCAGTCCCCATTCCCATTTTGACATGGCAGTCTACGGCCTCCTCTTCTGCCATTCTCAGGTTAGAGGAGCAACACCTTATTCTTTGTCTAGTTAGCCTCCAACCTGATGGAATGAACATTTATTTTTCTAACTTCCAGTAATTTTTAACCCCTTCCTTTACCTCTTGTTCAGTTCCCCACCCTATCCCCTTCTAACATTTGGTGCTGTTAATAAAATAGGAAATGAACTTCAGGGATAATGGCACAGTTGAAGAACTCTCTGATAATTCTTTATGTGAAAAGTATTAATTTTGCTTTAGTCTTTAGTTTGATATTAAGGCAGATTTAAGCCAATCAGTCTGAAGAAAGCGGGCCAATAGACTATTAAAATTCTCTGTGTGTACCATACATTTTATTCCACACCCACTCCTTCTCTTTTCATTCTTCTCTCCTGAGCTCATGGCAAGGTCTTCTTCTGAGGTGCTGGGGCTCATGGAAAACAATGTCATTGAGCTTTAATTGTAATTTCAAGCAGTATTGTTAATGGGGAATCCATCAGTCTGAATTTTATTGGGGAATATGGACACTTCTCCACCAGCAGGGTAAAGAATCCAAACAACTGTGCATAAAGTCCAAAAGTTGGTGGCAGTAGTTAACTTACTGTTCTTTGCAATGCTGGATTCATTATGGAGCTGTTAAAGGACAATGGTTTCACTGAAAACATGTTACGTGGTTCAGCCAAGATGCACTTAAGTGAAGTGTTAGTATTTTTATATTTGTTAATTCTTTGAATTTTAAAGTATTTGTGCTTTAATAGCTTTGATCGTTTTTGAATGTCAGAAATATTTAAAATCTTTCATGGCATTTTGAAGGAATTAACAGAAGGCCAAACCAGCGAGTGTGGTTTAGCTAGTTGTTAAGGAATTAATAGCAGGCCAAACCAGCGTGTGTGGTTTAGCTAGTTGTTAAGGAATTAATAATAGGCCAAACCAGCATGAGTGGTTTAGCTAGTTGTTAAGGAATTAATAACAGGCCAAACCAGCGTGTGTGGTTTAGCTAGTTGTTAAGGAATTAATAACAGGCCAAACCAGCGTGTGTGGTTTAGCTAGATGTTAAGGAATTAATAGCAGGCCAAACCAGCGTGTGTGGTTTAGCTAGTTGTTCAAGTTCCCATGCAGTTTCACGGACAGGACTCACTCTGACATTGCACACGATGCTTAAGGCCCTGCAGACACCTGCTTCTACAGAATCCTCCTTTGGATGCCTCCTGCTGCCTCAAAATTAGGTTCTCATCTGCCAACCTGCTACATTCCCCATCATGAGTGCATGCACATGAGGCCCAAGATTTAATCCTGCAATACGATCAGGTACAGATGCCCTACTGTGGACTACAACCACATCTTCTCTTCATTCTGGGCACTTAGTAATCTTTAGGAAAGAACATTGAATTTTTATACGTTAGGTAAGCTACACTCTCATTGTTTTCCATCACCATGCTTTCTCACCTCTTTTCTAGAAAAAATCTCCCAAACAGGCAGTGTTCATGCTCCTTTAACCGTCTTGACAAATGACCATAAGGTGTTTTAACAGATGCTTCACTCTCCCCTTTTCCCCCCAACTCTGTTTTGAAAACAGTTACCCTTCCACTCTTCTCCCAGTTCTGAGGAAGTTTCCTTGGCCTAATACATTAATTGTTTTCTCTTTCCTCTGATGCTTCTTTTGACTTTCTAGAATCTAACAGCATATTTTGTTTTTATTTTTGGAGTGCAGCATCTACAGTTTTTTTTTTCTCTATTAAGCTAGAGGATGGTAATTCAATTCCCTTCCTGGAAATGTCTGACATACCTTTTCACAATAACTAATAAAGTAGAATCAGTTTTGTTGTGTTTATTTCACTCACCTCTAAGATACTTCAATGCAATTTAGTTTTTAAAATCAGTCACGATGCAACCACAAAGAAGGCGTGTCACTGTTTTTACTTTCCTAGAAGGGTAAGGAGAATCAGCAATGTCACTGAATGCTGTAACAAACTTGACTTTGACATTGAAAATGTTGCCCATTTTCCCCTGGAACAATCTGCACGCAAAAACATCAATTGAATTGGCGTATGAGTTTATTGCATTCCAAGTCAAAACAAATCTTGGAGCTCTGCAGGAAGCAAAGCAACAGATCAATGTTAACATCGCAAACGGTGGCCCTAATCATTGGCATTTCTGCTCTCAGAGGCAAGTGGCAAAGGCTTGAAGGCTGGAAGGTGCTGCTTTTTAAAACCTGGCAAATCATGCTCTAACTCACTAACACATTCTGCTGTTGTGTGCTCTTTATCGAATGTCTACTCTCAATTCATTTGCTGCTCCTTTATATAATTTGTTATTGTGCATCGCATCCTTGCAATTTCTCCTCAAGGTGCACTTTGAAACATTGAACCATATCATTCTTGGGATTGAATATTTAACATAAACAATAAATTCTTCAAACTGTCCCTAGAGCAGTAGTTTTTTGCTGGAAGCCATCGTGAGTAATTATGTTCACAGCAAAATCACTTGAAAAGAATTCTTTATAGCAATAGACTGTGCCATGACTCATTGGTTGACAGTCACACTTGGGCTGTTCCAAGCTGCTGATTTTCCCATTTTGTTTGTATTATCAGACACTGGAGATGAGGTGCCAAGCAGTAAGAGGAGAAGGAAGGAATAAGTTGAATCGGTGGGTGGACTGGAGCTATGGTAAACAAATGGCTCCATTGGTTGAACTACAGAACAATATTGATGAAGGCCCAGGGACATTAGTTGAAGTAGTTCAGCTGGGAGGTAGTCATATCTTTATTTCTGGTTTTGGCAATCATAATAACATAGTCCCTAATGGGGTAGCTGGAAGAGCCAAGGCCACTGACAGGCACCTGGGAAGAAAATTAGTTGAAATACGTCTTGTTCTTGTTGGCATAGTGGGCTGAATGTGTGGAACCTTTCTATAGTTTAAATATTGAAACAACATTTTGATGTTTATCAGCTTTACATTTTAAATTTGAACACTGAATCTGCTGGAAATAGCATTATGGTAGCCTGAAACTAATCTCTGGTTGGTTCTATTTTATAGACTTCTGAATATCATTGACTCTACCTGTGTAAAAATAATGAACAATCATTGCACATTTTCCATTACTTACCAAGCAGCTGAGCTGTAAAATAAAATGGATTGACATTTTATGGCTATGTCAGATAAAATTTTAAGTTTTCAGCTCCAATTCGTCAAAAAATGTCCACAGGTCTTCTAGCTAGAACTTGCCCACAAGATGATATTTTTCAGAATTTGACAGGAATTGGGTCTAAGTTGTCAAATTCCTTGAAGAGTTCACAACTGGAGATGATCTTGTGTGTGAAAATTTAATAATGCTATATAGAAGCAATTTTAAAAGTGATTCCTTTCTCATTAAAACTCATTTCAACCATCCATGATCAGCACCCTGAAACCTTACTGTTTGTAGGTGCATGCCCTGTGCCTACAGACACAAGCCTAATCAGTGTGTAGCGGCCTCCTTTTGGTGGGCCATGGTTGGTAGAACCAAATTGTCACACAATGGACTGACAGAGACTACGAACATCATGCTTGTTACCTGGAGACCAGCCACTGGTTTTACTGCCTTTTGTCATATTGCATCTGGTCATCAAAGGATGGAATCCCTTTTCTTGCTGATACAGAGTGAAGTTGGTCTGTAGCCTTCTCACTGGGAGTGCCTAAAATCCACATAGTGCTAGATGCTCCTTTAACTGCAGTTCTCTAGTAAGGGAGAATGAAAATTGTTATCTCTCTTTAAGTTTGGTGAAACAGTAACACCCCTCATGAAGAGAACACAGCAATTGTTGCAAATATTTCCAGTCCCATTCTAGAACCAGCCAGATGCTTAATGGTTCAAAATCATTGTTAATTGTCAAGAAAGCATTTTCCTCAGAGCCTAAGATACTGAAATTTGTATTTCACCTCAATTGAAGCTTAAATCCATTCCCTTTTTATGTTGCAAATCCAAATTTCATTATTATCATGTGACCACACAAATTCTGTCTTGAATTGCTCACCAAATAAAGGGCATAGGCAAATAAAATTTTAAAAGCTGTAGAAGATAAATGCAACTACCAGATAACTCTTAAGATGACTTCATTTTTAACACATCTGTTCTAATTTTGGCTGGAAGGAAGATTAGTGAAAATAGCTAAAACTTAGTATTTGTTCTTAATGGACCACATCATTTGAGCTCTGAAACCCCCCAGGGGCCGTATATAAACAATTACCAGACAAAACACTCTCTAGACCTCCGCTGCTAAATTCAAAATTAATCTGTGTAATTAAATTTGCATAAAATACTCCCCAAAGCTAAATTATAGACCTAGATTAAAAATTAATATTGTATAATTAAAAACTTCCTTTGCCACATTAAAAACAGGGTGAGAACTTCCTGGTTGGCTGCTCCCCTTCACTCTCTGCATGGAATAGCTGCTTATCTTTATTCCTGACACTGGATGGATGATTATACCTACTCTGCACACAGCACATAGCGTTTACGTCTCTCGGATGTCTGGCTAGACTGTTTAAAGTTTTGTCGACCCAAAGAGAAAAAGAAATAAACATCTTTCACGATCACAGGAAATCCAAAATCATTCTGCTGTTGTTTTCCCCAGTGTTGTTTTCAATGGATTGTGGTAATGAAATTCTCTAAATGGATGGCATACAATGTTTTTCACCATACCTGCTACATGTGACAACAATAGTTTTATCTACTTGGAATTGCAGAAGGCCTTTGGCAAGATACCACCCATGGAAAGATACTAGGTTGGACAGAACATCGTCTGACTGGCTGAAGACAAATAGTGGGAATAAAGGGGGTCTTTCTAGTTTGCTGCCAGGGACTGGAAGTGTTCAGCAAGGGCTGATGTTGGGACTGTTTCTTTTCACATTATTTGCTAATGAGTTGGATGACAGAATTGATGGCTTTCTGGCAAGTTTGCAGATGATACAAAAGTAGATGGAGGGGCAGACAGCGCTGAGAAAGCAAGGAGTCTGTAGAATGACTTAGATAAGGAGAATTGGAAAAGAAGTGACAGATGGAATATAGTGTAGGGAAATGTATGGTCATGCAATTTGGTAGAAGAAATAAAGGTATAAATTATTTTCTAAACAGGGAGAAAATTCTGAAATCAGAGGTGCAAAAAGACTTGGGCATCCTTGTGCAGGATTCCATGAAGGTTATCTTGCAGGTTGACTTGGTGGTAAGAAAGGCAAAAGCAATAATAGCATTTATTTCAATAGGACTAGAAGATAAAAGTAAAGATGTAGTGCTAGGGCTTCATAAGATAGTGGTCAGACTGCACTGGAGTATTGAGAACAGCTTTGGGCCCCTTATTTAAGAAAGGATATTCTGGGATTGGAAGGAGACTTGAGGAGGTTCATGGGAATGATCCCAGTAATAAAGGGTTAATGTCTGAGGAGTGTTTGATGGGTCTGGGCCTGTACTTGCTGAAGTTTAGAAGAATGAGAGAGGATCATATTGAAACCTTTCAAACATTGAAAGGCCTAGATAAAGTGGATGAGGAGAAGATGTTACCTACAGTGGGCGAACCTAGGACCGAAGGACACAGCCTCAGAATATAAGGGTGTCCCTTTAGAACAGAGATGAGAAGGAATTTCTTTGGCAGAAGGTGGTGAATCTGTTGAATTCATTGCTACGGATAGCTGTGGAGGCCAAGTCATTGGGTATATTTAAAGTTGAGATTGACAGGTTCTTGATTAGTAAGGACATGAAAGGTTACGGGGAGAAGGCAGGTGAATGTGCTTGAGAGGGATAATAAATCAGCCATGATGGAATAGCATAGCAGACTCAATAGGCCTTACAGCCTCAATCTGATCCTAATGTTTATGGTTTTGGGGTCTTCATAAACTAATATATTAATAAATCAATTTACCAATTTACCAACCAAGTATTTTGAAATGTAGCAATTGTTGAAATGTAGCATGCATGAGAGACAAGTTATGTATAACAATCTTCTGTTGATGCCAATGGGATGATATCCAACTAGTTTGCGTAGTTGGTTGGGAGTTATGTACTGAACTCTGCTTTTTTTCAAAGCAGAACATGCGATTTTGCATTCACATGGAGCAGATTGAGCCATTGCACTTTCATCTGGTTTAAAAGCCAGGATCTCTAATCATGCAACAATCTCTTTTACATTCTATGTTCAAGTTCCTGAAACAGGAAGATGAAGGTCAAAAGGGCTACCCACTGGAAAGATTTTCATCTCTAATGAGGGAGCAGCCCTGAGAATTAATGTTTTCAAACCTTCAGGTCTGGGAAATTCAAACAAGAATGTCCACTAAAATAAAATGAATGACTGCAATTGAAGCTGCTTAGCCAAGACTTTGGCGTGTTTAAAAGTGACTAAATGACTAGTAATTTCAGTATCTAGAATCAATGCACCTGAAGAAAAATTCTGACTGAAAACTGAAGCCATCTTCTCTTGTATATACTAATTGATCTATTGAGCATTTCCATCACATTCTGCCTCAAGAGTTAGGAGTGAAGATGTATATGTGGCAGAAATTCAAAAGAGGTGCTATTGCATTGGGAGTCTGCATTGTGCACTGTAGCACTGAACATCAATCATATGATGAAATGTTAATCATGGATTTGTATTTTCTCCGTGCCTAGCTTAACATTTTGCGGTTTACATTACAGGTGTACATTTATATAACCAATTCCAATTGCAGTTCCTATTACATTGGTGTTTTTTAATGCTTCTGCCCCACACTGAGCAGAGGTACAGAAGCCTGAAGACCCATATCACCACCTCGGTAGTTTTTTCCAGCTTCATACTATTGCCAAAATCAAGACATTCCTCTCTTTCAAAGATTTTGAGAAAGTCATCCATGCCCTTATATCCTCCCACTTGGACTATTCCAACTCCCTGTATACTGGGATTAGTCAGTCGTCCCTGTCCCATCTGCAACTGGTCCAGAACGCTGCCGCCAGGCTCCTGACAGTTGCCCAGAAGAGAGACCATATTGCTTCTATCCTGGTCTCTCTCCACTGGCTACCAGTACGGTTTAGAATTGATTTTAAGCTTCTCCTGTTTGTTTATAAAGCCCTAAATGGGCTGCCCCCTCCTATATCGCAGACCTTCTAACCCCTTATTCTACTTCCAGGTCTCTCAGGTCAGTTGACTTGGGGCTCCTGGATGTCCCGCGATCTAAATTTAAGTTTAGGGTGACCGTGCTTATGCTGTTGCAGCCCCTAGACTGTGGAACAGCATTCCCCTCACTATCAGATCTGCCCCCTCCATTGACTCAAAAGAGTCCAGGCTCAAAACTTACCTTTATTCACCAGCATTTGAATCTTCCTGATGTGGCTGATTTTTGGCTTGTGCCTAGGGTCATGTGCTGTTTATTTTGTGCCTATAAGCTGAGTGCCTCGTTGTTTATATCTGTGTTTCTTGTGTTTGTGATTTTAGCTACCTGTCATGGTTTGTACAGCCCTCTGGTCAACATGGGTTGATTTTAAATGTGCTTTATAAATAAATTTGACTTGACTTATCAGATTCTTGGCTGAAGCTATGCAAGCCCTACCCCACCTCAACAATGGAATATTATAGACCACTTCTTGCACTACCATGGACTTGTCTCTTCTTGTGTCTTTGCTTCAGGCATTAACATCTTGTTTTCCACTTGCTTATTTTCTGTTTTCAATGCCTTGTATAATTTATGCATAATGTATATGGTGTATGTTGTCGGTGTCTGTGAATTTATGGCAAGTTTCTCTCTGTATCTACTTCACAGAACTTGTACACATGTCTATAAACTTGATTCAACTTGACTTGAGGCTAATTTGGAACAGTAGTTTTGGAAGGAACTGAATAAGTTAACATGATAAGACCAGAATCACAAGATTCTGGGAGATGCTAGAAATCCAGGGTGACACACACAAAATGCTGGAGCAACTCAGCAGGTCAGGCAGCATCCAAGACGAGGAATAAATATAAGCCCAAGCTAATGTTTAAAAATATCTGGGCAATAGAATTTTGACCAGTACAGGGAATGTGCTCCAGAATAACATCACATTATACTGTTTGCCACATATATGGCATGGGCTTCCAGAGGAAGTGGTTGAGGTAGACTCATCAACAAAATTTAATAGGCACCTGGACCCATACACGAGTAGGAAAAGTTTAGACAGATATTGTTCAAGCACTGGGAGATGGGGTAGCTTAGACGGACATATTGATCAGCATGGCCTTATTAAGCAAAGGACCTGCTAGTCTGCTGTATGACACTATAACTATTCTACCAATGCCAGCTCCCCAAGCACATCTGCCTAAATCGCTTCGCTGATAGCCACAGTTATAACGTATAAAGTTCAACACAATTGGGATTAATTCTTCTGTGGTATTGAAATAAAAATGAACATTACTGAAATGTTATGTTTTAATTCATTTAGTTTTGTAATAATCACAAGAATTTTCAATAAGTACTCAATTAAAGCATTACTGTAGACTGATTATGCACAATAGGCATGAAAAAATGATGATTAAGTTTTTATGTTGTGAAATTTTCCCTCGTGCTAATTAATATCTATTTGATCCCTATTTTGTCTCTCTCTCTAGATTTTTTTAAATTAAAAAAAATTAGAAATACAGCATGGTAATAGGTCAACAGTCCATGTGACTAATTAACCTAGAAAGCCGTACGTCTCTGGAACGTGGAAGTAAACTGCAGCACTTACATCCACACAGATGAAATGTTTTGAGAAGTTAGTGGTGAAACATATCAACTCTTCCCTGAGAAATGATATGGATCAGCTCCAATTTGCCTACTGGAGCAAAGGTCCACAGCAGATTCCATCTCATTGTCTCTTCAATCAACCCTGGAACATCTGGACAGCAAAAATGCAAACATCAGGATGCTCTTTATCAACTACAGTTTGGCATTCAATCCCATCATCCCACCAAAACTAATCAATGAGCTCCAAGACATGACCTCAATACATTCTTGTGCAACTAGATCCTCGACTTGCTCCCTTGCAGACCCCAGTCGGTTCGGATTGGCACAACGTCTCTTTCACAATCTCTATCAGGACAGGTACACCACAAGGCCTTGTGCTTAGCCCCTGCCCTACATGCTTTATACTTATGACTGTGTGGCTAAGCACAGTCTAATGCCATATACAAGTTTGCTGATGACACCACTGTCATAGGTCGAATCAAAGGTGGTGATGAATCAGCATAAAGGAGGGAGATTGAAAATATGGCTGAGTGGTGCCATAGCAACAATTTCTTTTTCAATGTCACCAAGACCAAGCAGCTGATTATTGACTTCAGCAGGAGGAAACCAGAGGTCCATGGACCAGCGCTCATTAGAGCACCAGAGGTGGAGAGGCTCAACAACTTTAAATTTCTCGATGTTTTCATTTTGGAGGACTTCTCCTGGGCAATTATAAAGACAGCACAACATTGCCTCTACTTCTTTAGGAATTGGTGAAGATTCGGCATGACATCTAAAACTTTGACAAACTTCTATAGTTGTGCAGCAGAGAGTATTTTGACAGGCTACATCACAGCCTAGTATTTAAACATCAATGCCCTTGAAGGGAAAATCCTACAAAACATAATGGATATGGGCAAGTCCATCATGAGTAAAACCCTCCCCATCATTGTGCACATCTGCAAGAAGAATTGTCACAAGAAAGTAACATCCATTATCAGGAGATCCCACCACCCATGCTCTCTTCTCACTGCTGCCATCTGGAAGAAGATACAGGAGCATCAGCACTCACAACACCAGGTTTATGATCCCTCAACCATCAGGCTTTTGAACCAAAGGGGATAACTTCACTTGCCCCATTGCAATATTCCTATAACTTTTAGACTTGCTTCCAAAGGCTCTTCATCTCATGTTCTCAGTGTTTGTTGCTTTTTTATTTTTATTATTATTTCTTTCTTTTTGAAGTTGCACACTGAGAAGTCTTTTGCACATTGGTTGAATGTCCAAGTTGTTGCAAACTTCATTGATTCTATTATGGTTAGTATTCTATTATGGACTTATTGAGTACACCCACAAGACAATGAATCTCAGGGTTGTGTATGGTGACTTTGATAATAAGCTTATTTTGACTTTAAAACCCACATGGTCACAGGAAGAATGTCCAAACTCCTTACAGATGGCAATGGGAATTGACCCTGGGTTTCTGATGCTGTAGTAGAGTTATGCTAACCACTATGCTATTGTGCCACTCTGTACCAAAGGTGTATTCATTCTACAATGGTTATACAGTTGTTTCCAGGTACTCTCAAAAGCAAATCAATATATATAGTTGCAAAAGCAATTGCTGGTTTTTTTATGTGGAAGTCTTCGCAATCCAAAGGGGTACACTTCATTAGCTAATCAATTATAGTAATTTTGGGATTAGTATCTTATAAAATGCATCTGACTGAAACATCGTGGAGGTGCCTAAAAACATTTCTACAAGGAAAATCTTTGAGTATAGAATGTTCTTATTAATTTAAGCAGTCCTGCAGCAGTTATATAATTATGTAAGTTGCAACAGTGACCTGTTTTGACATAAGCACCTGAACTAGGAAAAGCCCAATAGGTGTTGACTGGAATAAACATTTCATCCTTTCCTGTGTTCTGAAGCCTTTCACTTACAGCCACTAAAAGGCCGAATTGGAGGACTTGAGGAAAGCAGTGAGAGTCACAAAGCATAATTAGTCCACACTCACTGACTGAAATGCAGGCAGCTCACCTTCTTCATGCTTGCATTGCCAGCCTTAACCATACTTTGCAGTGCTGCATGCCATAGTAAGAGGCCAACATCATGACATAGACACCAGATAAAAATTCACCTGCACTGCTTAATTAAGTCCAGCCTGAACCCCTTAAAAGGCCATGTGTTGTCATTGGGCCGGTGTAAGAAAATATTGGCCCTTGAAAACAATGCATAATGAAACATCATGAAATAAAGCACAATGCCATGTTTTCAGATGGGCATTACAGTATTTGGTGGAGGGAATACATTACAGTATTTGGTGGAGGGAATACATTACAGTACTTGGTGGAGGGAATACATTACAGTATTTGGTGGAGGGAATACATAACAGTACTTGGTGGAGGGAATACATTAGTATTTGGTGGAGGGAATACATAACAGTACTTGGTGGAGGGAATACATTACAGTATTTGGTGGAGGGAATACATTACAGTACTTGGTGGAGGGAATACATTACAGTATTTGGTGGAGGGAATACATAACAGTACTTGGTGGAGGGAATACATTAGTATTTGGTGGAGGGAATACATAACAGTACTTGGTGGAGGGAATACATTACAGTATTTGGTGGAGGAATTACATAACAGTACTTGGTGGAGGGAATACATTACAGTATTTGGTGGAGGGAAGCAGGAAAAACTGGTTTTCTGTATACACATTAGACAGGAAAGACCTTCAAGACAAATGAGAACAGAATGGAAATAGGTAACCTTGCAGGCCAATGCTAATTCTAGTTCCATAGACTTGGATGCAGTAGAAAAGGTTCATTGACCTCATATGACATTTAAGAGCACGAAATATGTGTTCAGAAACCACATTCTATCAACTCCTCTACTAGTGTCAGCCATGCTTAATTCACCTTCTGTCAGCCTCCATTATTCCAAAGGAAAATGCAACATTCCTGCATTTCATTGCAGTGTCACATATTTAGCCCTGCTGCAAGCATTTTACTCACTTGTCTCAGCCCCTCCATCAGAACATACACATCTCACAAGCACATGACAGCACTGACTGAACCACTTCCAGCTTTCTTACAGATTGCAGGAACTAAATGGGAGGTATTCCTGCACAATCTAATATATGCAGAGAGGAGCTGCTGAACATCAGTAAAACAACAGTTACTGAGACTTTGGCAAAGATTTTTTTCTATAAATAATAGGGACAACAGGTAGCTATCTAAACCTTACACTTCTGTTCCTTTCCTCCGCTGCTCATTTGAGATTTACTTACTTACTGTCTGTTATGCTGCTGCCATTTATGGTAGCAATGAAGGTCCTCAATCTCTGGCAGTGCTCAGGGCTTCCTTCATTGTGTCAGTAGCTTCCTCTTGATCTTCACCATTGTCAGTCATGCAAGTCCCAGGTGGAGGCTTTGGAACACTGTCAAACTCAGATGTAGAAGGATCCTTCATTGCTGTTTGTGTAAGAGTTTTGCTTTACCGTTCAGGGTTGTTCACCCTGAGCTGAACCTCCGAACTTGGGGGACTGGTGGACCACTCTTGATCTGGCCTCCACCCTTTGACCTATTTGGGATGGGTGACCCCCACAATGAACCAAGGCATAAAGCCTAGACTCCATCCAACATGGCTCTCTGGGTCATTGAGGTACATAAGCCACAAAAAGGTTGTGGTCCTCATGGAGGTCATTTGAGTATTGCTGTCATAGAATATTGATGATGGCAATCTTGTGCAGTGTGCATTACATGATGAATAAAAAAAGCCAAATGATTAATGTAGGCTAGTTCAGAATGGTATAAGGTATGGATTGGCACAGGGCACTTTCACAGAATGAAGGTATCATGCTACTGTTTGCCAGGATTTCGTGCACTGAACTGTTTTATTTGAGGACTATAGTAAATGTCTTTGTCTTTGGAAAAGTGGGATTCTGCTTGATTCATTCTTTGGAGGGTTTCTTCTGTTTTGAGGATGTCTGCAGAGAGTAAGATTTTCAGTTTGTGTGTTGTATCCATTCTCTGATATTAAATAGAACTATTGAACTACTGAACTGTCTCCAGCAGCAACCTTGGTAGAATCCGATACATAGGAGTCCATTTGCAAGGTTTCCTTCACTGGCAATGCAATCCTTGCCCTAGGTGGAAAGCTTTTGGCCTTCTGCTGAGAAGACTTATACTTCTTTATCTCTTGCTTCTGTCAGGACTTCTGCAGACTCTGTTCAAATTTCAAAGTTCAAAATAAATTTATTTTCGAAGTACATAAATGTCACAGTATTTGCAGAAGAACAGAGAAATACAAAAGGATCAGTGAAAAGCTACACACAAATGAAGGCTGACAAACCATTAATGTACAAAAAAAAGATAAACTATGCAAATTATAAAATAAATAAGTATATAAATAAAAGAGAGAAAATAAGTTGCAGAGTACTTGAAAGTGATTTCATAGGTTGTGGAATCAGTTCAGTGTTGAGGTAAGTGTAGTTATCCATGCTGGTTCAGGAGCCTGATGGTTGAAGAGTTCCTGAACCTGGTGATGTGGGACCAAAGGCTCCTGTACCTCCGTACTGATGGCAGCAGCAAAAGGAGAGCATGTCGTGGATGGTGGGGATTCTGAATAATGGATGCTGCTTTCTTGCGGCAGAGCTCCTTGTAAATGTGCTCCATTCCAAGGCAGTTGCCCTGTAATGCTTCTGGGGTAATGGGTTTGTGTATCAGCCTAAACGTAGCAAAACGCCCTTCAATATCCATCACAACAATGTTTCCTGCCTCTGTCTTATCTATGCCTTTCATCACAACCCATCCAGATATACAACAATGTCTATAGATTTCCATGTGGAAACAACTATGGAAAGCACCAGATATTAGAGTCTTGCAATATCCGTAAGAAATATATCAGTAAGTAGTCCGTAATCCATCGATATTGTCACTGAAGAGGGAGTGTCCTTGCAATTTGATGGGGTCTCAGCTGTATAAACAAGGCCTAATTGAGATATTGAACTTCAAACGTCAGTGCTATGATCAAACCTACAGTCCAGGGGACATTCATCTTGGTCTGCATACCTCTGGCAGCTGCTAGCTCTGTGCACATTAAAGTATTTGTGAAGATTGTAGCAAACACAATGCACATCTGAGTTGTGGATCCCATCAGTACCTTAGTTCTCAAATGCCTTAAGATTTGTTCTCACTTTACCAATAATGTTCCTCTGAAGCTTACGTTCATCAGTTTTGTGCCCTTTTTCCAGACTTCAAAAGATTTTACACTAATCTGTTGAAGAGGTTTGCTGGCCAAGGCTGAATTGTTTGGGCTGGTTTCTATGGTTAGATCAGGTTTTGCCAGAGTTAAGCACAGTTTTCCTTGAAGTGCTGCTTTCAAGCCAGAGATCTCAACCCATTTAGAGAAGTAAGGAGCTTTTTACAGAATTTGAGTGCTGAGTTAATTAGTGGCATGACAGGTAGTGGAAACAGAAGGACCTTACAGACACACAATGCAAGAAGCTTGGAGATATTCGAAACACATGCAGGAACTAGGAAGGGGAAGGAAATCCAAAGAAGGTATTTCAAAGATTGTAGCATGAAATGTGCTACACCAGCTAAACGGGGGAAGCTAATCACCACGTGGTTCTATAAATCTGCATCAAGGCAAGCAAAGCCATTAGTTAATGAAGAAAATGAATGGGGTGTGCAGAATGGCTCTATATTAAGAATTCCATTATTGTCATATCCAGAAAGACTTCTGCATGAAATAAATGGAAAGCAATGTGGAAATCAATAAGAAACCAGTTAAAGAAAGCCAATAATAAGACATTGTTTAGGGAAACAGTAATGGATGATAAAGGCATGCTGGGAGGGAAGACATGATACTAAACAATACTGTAATGGCACTTCAGTGAAAATCTAAAAAAAAATTTCAGATGCTGGAAATCTGAAACAAAAGCAGAAAATGCTGGAAACACCAAACTTGTCATCCAGCATCTATGAAGAAACAGGGTTAACATTTCATGTCAAAGACCCTTCATCAGAACTGCCTCAGCCTTAACTGTTGTTTTTACATCAACTTGCTAGACACACAGGGTGGAAAATTCAATTCCAGATGATTACCACATACCAATCCTCATAGAGGGATCAGAAGTGGAGAGAGTGAGCAGCTTCAAGTTCCTGGGTGTCAAGATCTCTGAGGACCTAACCTGGTCCCAACACATTGATGTAGTTATAAAGAAGGCAAAACAGCGGCTATACTTTATTAGGAGTTTGAAGCGATTTGGCATGTCAACAAATACACTCAGAATCTTCTATAGTTGTACAGTGGAGAGCATTCTGACAGGCTGCATCACTGTCTGGTCTGGAGGGGCTACTGCCCAGGACTGAAAGAAGCTGCAGAAGGTTGTAAATCTAATCAGCTCCATCTTGGGCACGAGCCTACAAAGTACCCAGGGAATCTATAAGGAGCAGTGTCTCAGAAAGGCAGCATCCATTATTAAAGACCTCCAGCAACCAGGGCATGCCCTTTTCTCACAGTTACCATCAGGTAGGAGGTACAGAAGCCTGAAGGCACAGACTCAGCGATTCAGGAAGCCATCCAATTCCTAAATGGACTTTGAAGCTTTGGACACTACCTCACTTTTTTAAATATACAGTATTTCTGTTTTTGCACATTTTTAAATAATCTATTCAATATACGTAATTGATTTACTTGTTTATTTGTTGTTATGTTTTATTTAGTTTATTATTTTTTTCTCTCTCTGCTAGATTATGTATTGCATTGAACTGCTGCTGCCAAGTTAACAAATTTCACATCACATGCCGGTGATAATAAACTGATTCCGATTCTGATGTTCAGATATGCTGATTGCCAAGCTGGCTCCACAATGGTTTCTGTTGTGCAAGGACACACTTGTGGACAAGTCGTGTATTAAGCTATATTGGGGAGTGGGGGGAGGGGTGATAAGAGATGCAGCTAACATGTATGCAGGTTGGACAGCTTATGTCGTCAGATTTTCTTCCATCAGACGTCAACATGGAAAGATAATCTAATGCCAAAATGGCAACGCCAGAGCTCAGAGCTTCAGCTGCACGCTGTCCTCACCTTGTGCAGCTGAACAGGTGCTCACTAACAGGACAAGGGACTGCCACAGCAGCGCTTATTGAAGCGACCATCATTTTAAGTGAAGACTAATTTCTGTTGTTGCTTATTGTGATAGAACATGAGTATTTCAGGTATTCCCGTTTGTTGTAAACTTGTTAATGTCCTTGGTGAATGGTGATGATGGGCATTATCCTGAGCTTTAAGCTTCGGTGTCATTCCTAGGCAACATGCTGAAGTGTGTAGACGAACATCCATCTTAGAAAAAAACATGTCACTAATCAAGTAGAGAGAGAAATTGGCTTCCTGAATACTGCCTGCAGAGTGCAGAGTACCATTCACTGCCGATATTTCACAGGATGACAGAATTAGCAAAGGGCAAGCAGGGTACAAACACAGAGGGGAGGTTGAGGGGGTGGGGGCTGGGTTAGTGGCCTGAGAGAGAGCAAGAGGTTATTTCCACCCAGAGAGATCAGAAACTCTTCCCCTTCCCTTAGCTGAGAAAGGAGCTATTTCTGTGCACACCCTGATTGATACCTGCCACCAAATACAACCACAATTTCAGTGGGGAAGCAATTCAAGGAATGCATTTCAGTGTTCTAAGTGCAATATGGCAATTAATATTTACTCACAAGCTTCTTCCAGTCCGCAGATGGAGATATCAGCAGCAATGCAGATATCTTGCTGGGCAGCACCACTTGTCAGCTCTGAGATATATTGGAGCTGACCAGTTCAGTGGCGTTCACCGACTGCTAGAACGTTAGGCAGGTCAATGCTCTGCATCCTGCCAGTTACTGCATTGCCCTCTTTTTACTGGGAGCTCATTTTCAGTGACCTTTACAGCAAGTATTTGACAAAAGGTTAACCCTGACTACCCATCCTGATGTGGTTACCATGTGTACATCAGAACTATTCAGCCTCATGAACAATAAAAAGCAGATCAATGGCATAGTCAAACAAGGTTCTCACTGCACTGGATGGCCTGCAGTTGGTGCCAATCACTCTGCTCCGGGCGACACAACCTGGCTGACAAGAGGACATGGCCTTTGCCAGCAGCTACAGTATATAGTGAACATGAAGGGCAGTGCATGAGAAGAAAGGGTCCTGACTCAGTGCTGAACAAAATCTTGTCCAACCTTCTTGATGTTGTATTCAGTTAATAAACAATTTCTTTACAGGCTTTCTGGATATAATTTTGTCAACTGTAGATTTATTTTCCTGTGTCCCTTTTGCTCTGCTGTTGATATTTCTAATGTTATACATAAGGACTGTAAAATAGTTAATCATAATCAGTGTTAATTTCTGATGTTAAAGTGTATTGATAAATGTGGCTTTAATGGCCAAGTAGCATGTTGCTTTGTAAAATATACATCCTACAGTCATAAAGCATTGCTCTAATTGTTTTCTAATTAGTTATTACGGCTTGTTGCTGACACTCACATTTTAGGACAAGCACAGTGAAAGCACACAACAGCTGCAGCAACCAGTCGACACCAGTGGGACAGTGACCAATGCAAGATAACTTCTGGTTCCCGTGTCAGGCGCATCAGTTACCAGCAGACGTACCGAGTGACCCGAGAAACCTCTGATAATCCAGTCATTACTGACACAAGCTGCAGGTCAAAATCAAACAAAATACATGCGTTAAATTCATAAAAGGCTGTGAAATTGGATAGAAGCCATTCAAGAGGCAGAGTTAATCAAGACACTGAAGTTAATAAATAAAACTGTGCTATTGATAGTGGTTTTAATTAAACCATCAGGTATATAGAATATTCCAAGAAATATTGATAGACAATGTGATAGTTGAATGGGAACACAATTGATAGCTACTTAGGGTGTGGTTGATTATATCAAAAGTAATCAAGCAAGATACAAGAGATTCTGCTGGTGTTGGAAATCTTAAGCAACACACACAAAATGCTGGCAGAACTCACCAAGTCAGGCAGTATAAAGGAGGTGAATAAACAGTCGAGGTTTTGGGCTGAGACATTTCAGAAAGGAAGGGAGAAAAGCCAGAATAAGAAGGGTACAAGCTAGTGGGTGATAGATAAGACCAGCTGTGGGGCAAGGCAATAGGCGAGGGAAGGGAGGCAAAGTAAGAAGCTAGGAATTGAGAGGTAGAACAGCCCTTTTACCTCTTCCACCTATTGCCTTCCAGCTTCTTTGTTCACCCTCCCTCCCCCTATCCACCCACCTTCCACTTCACCTGGTCTTACTTTTCACCTGCCAGTATGTGCTCATCCCCCTCCCCGTATGCTTACGGCTCCTTCCTTTCCAGTCCTGATGGAGGGTCTCAGCCCAAAACATCCACTGGGTATTCTCCTCCATTGATGCTGGCTGACTTGTTGAGTTTCTCTGGCTCTTTGTGTGTGTAGCAATCAAGAAAGCTGTTACCATTCCTCAGGCAAATTGAAATTTGCAGGGGCTTGTGGAAATTAAAGATAAAACTGTGAAGAATTGATCAGTGACTACTTCATTACTGGAAAGATTATTAATGGCTAGAAATTCACTGTCACTTACAAAGGCTCATTAACCAGACATTGTACAGTGTGCCAAAGATCCTTTTGGTTATAAGATTAATTTTAGAATTTACATCACATTTAATGCTTAAGATACTACTAAACTTAATGCCTGAAATTCTACTGAATCAGATCACTTGACTGTCTTTCTCCAACCTGCATACAGGAAGAGGCTAAAGACCAAAGTTTCAGAGATTAGGACAACAAAGAGGTGGTCATGAGAGGCAGAGGAACGGCTACAGGATTGCTTCGAGTCAGTGGACTCATCTGTGGATATGAATGAATGTATCAGTTGCAGATGAGTGTGTCCCCACAAAATCATTCAGAATCTTCTCCAACCAGAAGCCCTGGAATACCTGTGAGATCCACTAACTGCTGAGGGCCAGATCAGAGGCATTCAAGTCCAGTGACCAAGAAAGTTACAAGAGGTCCATCTCACAGGCAAAGTGCCAATTTCAGAATAAATGAATCAATGAAGGATCCTTGATGGTTGTAGTAGGGTTTGAATATTATTACCCCTTATGGAGTTAAATCAAGCAATGTAGGTCACACAGGACTTCAAATTGTACTTCAAATGAACTCACATAGCTGCCAATGATCCTGTGATTTCAGTATCTGAGGCTGATGTGTGAGCAGCCTTCAGGAGAGTGAACTCACGAAAAGCATCCGGCCCAGATGTGGTACCTGTCCAAGTGCTAAAAAGCTGTATTAATGAACAGGATGGAGTGTTCACTGAGATATTTAACCTCTCACCTCAGCAGTCTGAGGTACCCATCTGCTTTAAGCAGGCTTAAAGAAGACTCCCATAATGACTATTGTTCAGTAGCACTTACATCCACAGTGATGAAGTGTTTTGAGAGATTGGTGATGAAACATATCAACTCCTGCCTGAGAAATGATTTGGATCTGCTCCAATTTGCCTACCGGAGCAACAGGTCCACAGGAGTTGCCATCTCATTGGTGCCCTGGAACACATGGAAAGTAAAGGTACACACATGCTCTTTATCAACTACTGCATTCAATACCATCATCTCCTCAAAACTAATCAATAAGCTCCAAGACCTTAGCCTCAATACCTCCTTGTGCAATTGGATCTTCGATTTCCTTACTTGCAGACCCCAGTCAGTTCCGATTGGCAACGACATCTTCTCCATGATCTCCATCAGCACACGTAAGTGCAATTACTATAAGTCCAGAAGACCATAAGACATTAATGCAGAATTAGGCCATTCAACCCATTGAGTCTGCTCTCCCATTCTATCATGGCTGATCCCAGATCCCACTCAACCTCTGACACCTGCCTTCTCACCATATCCTTTGATGCCCTGACCAATCAGGAAAGTATCAGCTTCCGTTTTAAATATACCCACGGACTCGTCCTCCACCAGTCTGTGGCAGAACATTCCACAGATTCACTATTCTCTAGATAAAACTATTCCCCCTTATCTCTGTTCTAAAGGGTCACCCCTCAATTTTGAGGCTGTGCACTTGAGTTCTGGATACCCCCACCATAGGAAACATCCTCTCCACATCCACACTGTTTAATCGTTTCAACATTCAATAGGGTTCAATGAGATTCCCATGCAGTCTTCTAAATTCCAGAGAGCACAGGCCCAAAGCTGCCAAATGCTTCTCATATGTTAACCCCTTCATTCCCAGAATCATCCTCGTGAACCACCTCTGGACCCTCTCCGATGACAACACATCCTTTCTGAGAAATGGGGCCCAAAACTGTGACAATACTCCAAGTGTGGCCTGATTATTGTCTTATAAAGGCTCAGCATTATCTCCTTGCTTTTACGGTATATTCTATTCCCCTTGAAATAAATGCCAGCATTGCACTTGCCTTCTTTAACACAGACTCAACTTGTAAATTAACCTTCTGGGAGTCTTATATGAAGACTCATAAGTCCCTCTGCACGACTGACGTTTGAACCTTCTCCCCATTTAGATAATAGTCCACACTACTGTCCATTTTACCAAAATGCATTATCATACATTTCCCAACACTGCATTCCATCTGCCACAAGAGCCAACAGGCTCTTGAACCAAAGGGGATAACTTCATTCTAACTTCACTTGCCCTTTTAATTACACCACATGTGAAATATTGACTTCTGAGTATTTGGTGTGATGCTGTACAATAATGGTTATATTTGCAGCCTTCTGTACGCCATGTAAATTGTAACAGTGTTTAAAGTAATGTTTAAGGAAATCTGTTTCTCTATGTATAGACTTGTCTCTCAGAGTAGGTACACAGGAAAGAAAGTTTTCCCTCCCAGTAAGTTTTTTTTAATACAGTAAGTTTAACCTGAACACGTTTTTTAAGGGTTGAGAGGAAGAGTGGAGCAGAGGGATAATGAGATCAGGATTTAGTAGTTATAAGGGGTGAAATAAGAAAGGCCAATCACTTCACAAGAAAATCTGTAGTTGCTGGAAATCCAAAGCAACACACATAAAATGCGGGAGGAACTCAGCAGGCCAGGCAGCATCTACGGAAATGAATTCCCAGTTGATATTTCAGGCTGTGACCCTTCATCAGGACTTACTTCAGCTTTTACAATCAGGCACTCTCTTCAGTGATTCTCCTACAGGCATCCAAATAGCGGGATTTGGAAATACAATCGTAAACAAGTAACTGTAGGACGTATATGCATTTACTACACGTAGTAAATGCATTACTACAAAAGTAGGTTTGTAGTAGCTCTGGTGATATGAACTTTCTCGATATTAATTGAAATTGCCTTTGATGTGATGAAATTTGCTAAAAGCATCCAGGAATGGCTTTTAAAGCAGTATGTAGTGAATATTACTAAAGCGGGCGCTATATCTGACATTATTTTAGGGAATGAAGAAAGGCAACTGGTGGAAGTGTCTACGGAGGAACCCTTTGCAGGGAGTAAGTGTAGTTCAATAAACTACACGGGAAAGGATAAGGTTGGACCGAGAGGTAAGATGTAAACCTGGGGGAGAGCAAAAGGAAACCGAGAACAGCTGCCAGAGGGAAGACCTGTATCCGAGAAATGTAAGGCAGTTAAAAGCAAAATAGTGAGAAACCTGAGTCAGCATATCCCTTTGGATTAAAAAGCAAAGATCGTCAATTTATGGGACTTATAAAAACAATCAAAATTGAGGGCTTGATCAGGAATAAGAAAGAAATGTATGTCAGGTGTTGGAAATTGTTATCAAGTGAGTCCTTTGAGATTTAACACAAACAAATTGCTAGAGGAACTCACTAAGTCTGTAGGTTTCCGCAAGTAAAACACAGTGAGGTGCTTAATGTTTAACAAAGCCCGTAACACATTTTATTCAAACTCCAAAAAACTACACCACAAAAGCACACGTAAAACCTTTTACATAATAACATCATCACATCAGACCAGCCTCCTAAAGTGAAACCCCAATTCAATGTTGATGGTTGTGAATTGTGTACTTTTCTCCCAATAACATTACCCTGCACAGCCCTCCATCCCCGCCACCAGGAATTCACCAAAATTTGCATTGGAAGCCTATCTGGACCTTGGACGAGCTGCCCGGCTCAGGTCCTGTGCTCCATGGGCGGAGGAACCGCAGGTGCCTCTAGCTTGTCCAGAGGTGCGTTGACACACTCATGGTTATGTTGCAATGCCAGGGATATGGCAGCAGAATCCTCCAAATCTCGGCGGTCCAGTTTAAGGTGATCTACCGAAATACATTCAGGTTTACCCCTCTTATCTATGGTAATCCTTTCCTGCCCATTCCATAATGCGGAACGGGCCATCAGTTGGGGACAGCAGGGACTGGAAGGGCCGAGATGGCCTGTTTCCGTGCTGTAATTGTTATATGGTTGTATAGGGGGATGGTGGGGTGCACCCTGGTGGATGACAGCAAATGAGGTGGAATGTAGGTCAACAGGCACCCAAGAGTGATGAATGCCATGATGGGAGGTCAGAATAGGTGAAAAGGAATAGAACTTACTGAGGTGGAATACTGTTGAGAGGCCGACCAGGCGGTCGTGGTGTCAGGAATGTATTCACCTTGCACTCATAGCAGCTGCCTGTATACCAACTGAGTCGCATAATACTGCAGGTCCTCTTTGGGAGATGTTCTGAGCCCCAGCAGGACACATGGGAGCCGATCATGCCAACATTCATCGGTCAGGGAAGCCCTCAGAACAGCCTTTAAGGAGCGCTGAAGCTGCTCGCATTGGCCATTGGACTGCGGGTGATATGACATGGTGTGCAGTAGCCTTACGCTGAGGTTCTGGCCATCACAGCCCAGAGTTCTGATATAAGCTGGGGACCACTGTCAGAGGAAATGTCAGATGGGGTGCCAAACCGAGCAGCCCGGGTGTTGATGAATGAGTGAGCCACGTCTGGGCTGTCGTCGATGCTAGAGAGATGACCTCTGGCCGTACCGTCCACCATGCTAAGAAGGTGTGTGGAACCTTGGGAGAGGGGGAAAAGGACATGCCACACAAACTATGGTGCAACCATTTTATGTGAGGCCTTCCAGCCCGGATGCGAGAGACCATGTATGGAATCAAAAACAGTCTGCCTCCAGTTTGTGGGCACTATGGGGCAAGGGGACCAGCTGAGATATTACATAGCAGAGAAACCCCAGCCTCTCCAAACTTAATGTCAGCCAACCGCAGGCCCATGACTGCTGTTCGGTAAGCCTGAACCTCTGGGTCAGTAACTTGGTTGGCTTCATGTCCGCATAGTCAACCCCTATGCGTACAACCTCAACAGCTGGCAATCAGGCCTGGCATTAATTTTCCCCTTGATATGTTGTATATCAATTGTGAAGTCTGATAAGTTTCCAGGTGGCATCGCTGCCGTGCAGACCAAGAATCTGATATTTTAGCCATGGCATGCACGAGGGGTTTGTGTCAATGAATGCTGTGAAATGGTGACCCTCTCAAAGAAAATGAAAATGTCAGAAAGCCAGATAGAGACCCAGAAGCTCATGGTCAAACATGCTGTACTTCCCTTTGGGCAACAGAGCAGCTGGCTGAAGAAGGTGAGTGGCTGTCACCTGCCTCTGACTACCTGTTCGTGTACAGCAACCCAGCATAGTCTGAGGCATCAGTTGTAATGGCTGTTGGTGTGTCGGAGAGTGGGTGCACTAGTTAGGTCGTGTTAGAAAGAGCTCCTTTTTCTGGTATCATCAAATGCCCCGGTCATGTATGCTGACCTGTCAAGCACTTGATTAAGAGGCATTGCCTTTAAGTGCACTATATAGCTGCAGCAGGGCAAAGACCCAAGGTCCTTGACACCCACAAGCTGGTAGTTCTTAAGATCGACTAACAGTTAGTTGACTAAAAGCACTCTGCACTGAGCAGATGTCTAGCCACGTTAGCCAGGGTGAAGTCCCATGTCTATTATTGCCCACTGTCACCCGTCATGTCCCGTAAGTCGGGATCTTGCTGCTGTTGGCAGCCTCCAGTGAGGTTTTGTCCCTCTTTGCCTCCTCACCAATAGACAATGCTGGCAGCACACTCACTTGCGCACCCCTGTCCCACAGGAAGCATCACCATGAAAGGGTGTCCATAATGAAGAGCAGACAACACTGACAGCTGGATCTCACGGTGTTCACTGACCTCTGACATCCCAATGTGCCGGTGCTGTCAAAGCTGCAGGACGGTCGGTATTTCCGAGCGTGATTACGTACAAGCCCAGCATCATCTGTTTTGCAGCCGTGGCCGTCCCGATGTTAGGGACTTTGCGGACTGGGCTAATTGAGTTAGAGAAATGATGAGGAATGATGCATCGCTGCCTAGCTAGTGTAGACAATCAGCCATTTTAGCCAGCTCTCTACACTGCTTCACAGGTGCAATAGTCAGGGCTATGTGAACTTCAATGGGCATTTGCTGTTGCATGGAGAGCTCTTTAAAAATAAACCTAGGATGTTGATTCTCCAGGAGAGACAGCATGTGGTCCACTACCTCCAGAGGCTTACCATCACCAAGACCAGGTAAGGAGAGCAACTGTTTAGTGAGCTCAGACTAACTGTCTGTAAAGTGTGAGTTTTCAGTCATTGGTATTTATTGTGTTCAGGCTGGTGTTCAAGCAGACTCTCCACTTTTGCCTCCGTGAAATTTCTGAGTGATGCTACCACATAGAAATATTTGGTGTTGTTGGCTGAAACTTCTCACAGCGCAGATTGGGCCTCAACTAGACAAATAAGTCCCTTGGTCCTGATGGAATGTACCCCAAGGAAATGGCCAAGGTTATAGTGAAGGTTTTGGTGATAATTTACCAAAATTCTCTGGACTCTGGGTAGGTCCTGTTGGATTGGAAGATGGCGAATGTCACACTGTTCAAAAAGGGATGTAGGCAAAAGGCAAGTAACTATAGGCCAGTTAGTTTAACATCTGTAGTTGTGAAAATGCTTGAAGATATCATTAAAGAAGAAATAATGAGGCAGCTGGAAAAAAATGGATCCTTCAGGCAGATTCAGCATGGATTCAGCAAAGACAGGTTCTGTTTGACAAATTTACTGGGGTTCTTTGAGGATATAATGAGCACAGTGGATAGAAGGGAACAGCTGGACATTATTTACTTGGATTTCCAGAAGGCGTTCAATAAGGTGCCACACAAAAGACTTATCCATAAGATAAGGATGCATAAAGTTGAGCGTGATGTATTAGCATGGTTAGAGGATTGATTACCTAATAGAAAGCAGAGAGTTGAGATACAAGGGTGTTACTCTGGTTGGCAATCAGTGGTGCGTGGTTTGTCACAGGGGTCGATGCTGGGCCCACAAATGTTTGCAATGTACATTAACGATCTGGAAGAGTGGATTGAGTGTAGTGTATCTAAGTTTGTTGATGACACTAAATTGAGTGGAAAAGCAAATTGTGTAGACAATATGGATATAGATAGGTTAAGTGAGTGGGCAAGGGTCTGGCAGATGGAGTACAATGTTGGTAAATGCGAGGTCATCCACTTTGGAAGGAAAAATGGAAGATCAGATCATTATTTAAATGGTAAAAACTTGCAGCATGCTGCTGTGAAGAGGGACTTGGGAGTGCTTGTGCATGAATCATAAAAGGTTGGTTTGCAGGTGGAGCAGGCTATCAAGAAGGCAAATGGAATGTTGGCCATTGCTAGAGAGATTGAATTTAAGAGCAGGGAGGTTATGCTACAACTATACAGGGTACTGGTGAGGCCACACCTGGAGTACTGTGTGCAGTTCTGGTCTCCATACTTGAGGAGGGACATACTAGCTTTGGAGGCAGTGCAGAGGAGGTTCACCAGCTTGATTCCAGAGATGAGGGGGTTAGACTATGAGGAGAGATTGAGCTGCCAGGGACTGTACTTGCTGGAATTCAGAAGAATGCTAGGAGATCTTATAGAAACATACAAAATTATGAAAGGGATAGATAAGATAGAGGCAGGAAGGTTGTTTCCACTGGTAGGTGAGACTAGAACCAAGGGACATAGCCTCAAAATCTGCAGGAGTAGATTTAGGATGGAGATGAGGAGGAACTGCTTTTCCCAGAGAGTGGTATATCTGTGGAATCTGAGGTAACAGTGGAGGCTACATCAGTAAATATATTTAAGACAAGGTTGGATAGATTTTTGGATAGTAGGGGAATTAAGAGTTATTGGGAAAAGTCAGGTAGGTGGAGATGAGTCCATGGTCAGATTAACCATGATCATTTTCAATGGTGGAGCAGGTTCTATAGGCCAGATGGCCTACTCCTGCTCCTATTTCTATGGTCTTATGTTCTTGTACAAACCAAGCAACAGGATTTTACTCCCAAAACTTCTGCAGTTTCAAAGTGAGTGCATTGGCCGACAGGTTCACTAACTCCGGAATCGTCCTAGGCCACCAACTCCAAAACCTACACCACCACAGTGCACTTAAAACCTTTCACATAATAACATCATCATGTCAGACCAGCCTTTTAAAATGAAATCCTAACTCAGTGTCAGTGGTTGTGAATTATGTATATTTCTCCCAATTACATTACCCTACAAATCAGGCAATATCTATGGAGGGTAATAGACAGTTGACATTTCAGGCTGAGACCCCTCAATGGGACTTTGAGGTTCATAGAGGATATAAGAGAGGTCTGAATAAGGCAGGAGGGTAATACATGAGACATGAAATGGTCCTGGTCAATAAAATTAAAGAGAATTCCAGAGCAAGTGGGTAGCTAGAGAATAGGACCATTTAGGACCAAAAGGGAATGCGTGTGGTGCCCTGAATGAATACTTCACATCAGTATCAGACAAAGGTGATGGAGGATAGAAAGTTAGGGGAGGAATACATTGATAGTCTGGAACAAGGGTTTATCAGGAAAGAGATATTGAAGCACATTAAAATAACCTGATGAAATCTATTTCACTGTGTTATGTGAAGCAAGGGAAAAAATTGCTGCAGCTCTGACAGAGATTTTTGCATTATCTTTAGCTTTGTGTGAGATACCAGAAAGATGTGGGGCAGGTAATGTTTCTCCCGTTTTCAAGAACAGTTGGAATAAGTTGAGAAGCTACACGTCCATGACTCTTACATCAATATAAGAAAAATTTTCAGAAAGATATTCTTTGGGATGGAATTTATGATCACAAGGAATGGGAGAGACTGATTAGAGGGAGGTAACATGATGTAAAGCTGGGTAATTCTTGCCTTTCCAATCTGCTGAGTATTTTAAGGAGGTTTCTAAGAAAACTGAAGAAGGTGAGGTGGTAGATGCGGTTTGACTTCAGAAGGGTTTTGGGCAGGTTCCCACATGATAGGTAGGTCTAGAAAGTTAGAGCAAATGGGATCTAAATTTTGGATCCAAACTGAATCCAAAATTGGCCCAATGATAGGAGGCAGAGGACAATAGTGTAGGGTTGTTCCTCTGACTGTAAATCTTTAACCAGTTGCAAATGGCTGAGATAGATGCTGGAGGCCTTTGTAGTTTGTCATTACATATAAATTATGTAATTATGTTTTATGATGGCACTGGTGAAACACAGTGATGACTTACTGATCAGAAAACAAAACTATTCTGTGAATTTCACTTCTTCTGAAAAACGATCATTGCCTGTAACTTCCCTTTCAGAGTTAAGCTTTTGAACCTGACCTGTTTAGTGTGAACTGAAGTCTTGAAGGTGCAGGACGGTTGCAGTGTGGCATGTATGGGCTGAAGCGAAGTGGCAGGGCCCAGGCCCGAGAGCGAGGAACGGCCAATGTATGGCCATTGCTGGAGCAAACTTGCAGCTGATACAAAGCTGCAGATCCGAGTAGAGGCAAAGCAGAGTCAAGGCAGTGGGGCCCAGGTCTGAGAAAGAGGAACAGGCCAATGCTTAACATTTAAGCGCTGTGCCAGATTGCAAAGCTTGGGTACAGGCTGAATGGAGGTGATAGGGTCTGGACTCGATAGCGTACTGAAGTAATAAGACCTGGGCTCAAGAGTGAGGAACAAGCCAAGGTTGCCTAATTTAAGTGCCGGGCCAGCCGAATTGTAGAGGTCAGGGTGTCAGGGCCTGAGGTGAGGGATAGGCTGGTGTTAGGTCACTGCTTAGTGGCTTACTCATCTTTGCGCTGAACTGAGGCAGTGATCTGCAGCTAATGGGCTTCTGTGACACACTTCATGGCTGTGAACTCACTTTCGTGAATAATTCTGAATAGCATTTGCTTACTTGTGATAAAATAATATTCAGGGCTTCTGGATTGCTGAGATTAAGAAACAAGGTGACCCTACTTGGGATTCGTTCTTATCCAGAGTGATCAAACCAGGAGTGTTGCTGCTTTATTCACTTTTAGTGTAAATTTATTACCATTTCACGTGCAATACACAGGGCTATGATAGCAAGCCTTCATTTGTTGCCACCTGTTTTATCCGATAAGCATTTTGGAACTAGTTCTTTTTTTGCACATTAGGTGTTTGACAGTCATCTGTTTTAATGGATTCCATTGGGTTTCTTTGTTTTATGGCTGCCTGCAGGGAAAAAATCTCAAAGTCGTATATAGTATACAAATATTGATAATAAATGTATTTTGAAGTTCGAGATTGCCTACGGTCAGACAAGTAAGTTTGCTGATAATATGAAAGTTGGTGGAGTCATGAACAGTTAAGATGGTTGTATAGGATATAGGAGACATAGCTCAGACAGAAAGTTGGACAGAGTAGTGGCAGTTGGAGATTTATCGAGAAACGTGTGAGATAATGTATACAGGTCACCGTATCTGGGTTAACTATATATGCACAATATATAGTAAAAGGCAGTAGGGACCTTAGAAACATTAGACAGACTATGGTGTGCAAGGGCAGAGTTCTATGAAAATGGTGACACAGGGGGAGAGGGTAGTGAAGAAAGGGTTTAGCTTGCTTGTCTTCGTGGGCAAGGGTATCAGATATAAGAGTTAGGATATCAAGTTACAGCTGCACAAAAGATTGCCAGGATCACACTTGAAGTACTGTATGCAGTTCTGGTGATCACTCTACAGACAGGACATGGTAGTGCTAGAAGGAGTATAGAAGGGTGTTGCTTGGAATGTAGGGCTTTAGAAAACAAGTCCATAAATAGGGTTGAAAGTTAGTGTCTTCCTTCCTGGGGTAAAGGAATCTAAAACTAGAGGACATGGTTTAAGGAAGGGGTTCCCAACCTGGGTCCACAGACTCCTTGCTTAATGATATTCGTCCATGGCATAAAAATGGTTGGGAACTCCTGGTTTAAGGTGAGATAAAACATATCTAAAGGAGATCTGAAAGGAGAGGGGAAGCTTTGCACATAGAGGATGGTGGATATATAGAATGAGCTATCAGAGGAACTGGTAGAGGCAGGTACAATCACAGAATTTAAAAAGCATTTTGAAAAGTACTTGGAAACGTTTGGGGAATATAGATCACGTGTAAGAAAATGAGATTAGCATAGATAAACACGTTAATCAGCACTGACAAGTTGGGCTGTTTCTGTGCTTTAATCTCTATAACTCTGGTAGGAAATGTAATCATAGACTAGGAATAAAGAAGGCAATTAAATAACTTAAAGGAAACTGGCTTAGCCGGGTTCACAGTGAAGGCTGGGACTGCTCAGTGAGATCCCTGTTAAATTGTTTCATTAAACAGAACAAACAGTGATGTGGAAACTAACTCGAGTTGATTACCAAGAACAGGTGCACTTGGAAGAGTGTGGTGAAATACCCATGGCAAGCGTCCCATGGAGAACAGTATCACTTCTGTGTGAGTCTGCTGAAGAAGTTGGCTCATCCTTGCCAGCTGCGTCACAGCAAGAATTAGCTGATCAAATTTCCAGTCAGGCAAGTTTCAACCTGGAGACCATCACTGTTACATTGCTCACTGGGAAATGTTGATTTCCTATGTGTGGCTCTGAAATAAATGGCATATAAACCAATTTTCTTTTGCATCTGCTTGAGTAATATTTTTAAAAACTGGTTCTACAAAAGGGATTAATGCCCTAGAAGCGAGTTTTAGTGATCTCACTCGAAAGATGCAACATAGAAATAAAGAATCAAATCCAAATCAAAACATCCCGGGTAAATATGTGAGTCTGGGTTTTGAAACTATGCATAGTGAATCGTAAAGAATTATGCTGAAAGCAGAAAGACAAAAAAAAACAAAAATTGAATATTGAATGATCAATTAATGAATCAGAAAATAGAACAGCTTTTTAAAAAAATATTTTTTTGTCGTCTCCATGCTGTAATAACTAATGGAGGAGTCAAATCCTGGTTAGAAAGCAAAAATGTTGGAGCAAATGCACAAGAAATAAAGACTAAACTACAGAATAATCCTTTGAAGATAGTGGATACGATCCATGATGATCCATGAACCTGACCACCCAGGTTCAGGAACAATCATTACACCTCAACCATCAGCCTCATGAACCATAGGGGATTAACTTCACTAAACTTCACGTGCCCCATCACTGAACTGTTCCCACAACCTATGGACTCACTTTCAAGGACTCTTCATCCCATGATCTCAATATTATTTGTTTGCTTATTTACTTTTTAATATTATTTCTTTCTTTTTGTATTTGCGCAGTTCGTTGTCATTTGCACACTGGCTGAACACCCAAGTCGGTGTGGTCTCCATTGATTCTATTATGGTTATTATTCTATTATGGATTTACTGAGTATGCCTGCAAGAAAATGAATCTCAGGGCTTTCTATGGTGACATATATATATTTCGAAAATTTAATTTGAAATTTGACAACTTTGAAAGGATAGTCTAAAAGGTAGAAGAACAACACTGAAGTATCAAAAGAATTACTACCTTCCCTCCGTGACTCAGCTTCACTTTAGCCATGGACCAATTGATTCAAAGAGAGAGAGGGCTTTGTACATGTTGGGAAGAAAAGTTTAAAAAAGGAGCATTTCGCGGCGCTTGGTGCATTAGCCATGGAACAGTTGATTTGACGTGAGAGAGAGCTTTGCACACATTGGGGAGAAGAGTTTTAAAAAGAAGCGTTTTGTGGGGTTCAGTGCATTAGTGGTGCACCAATTGATTCGTGATTCATTAGCAGGAGCACATAGAAATAAAGCAGGGTCAAAGCAGAGCGGCCATTGTGTGAGGGGACCAGCTTAGGAGTGGGAACTTAAGGCTTTGGTGTGGAGGCTCGGGAAAGTAACAAATCAGGCTTTTGTAGTGGTTGAATAAAAAGCCACAAAAATCCAACTAATTAAAAGTGGCATGATTGTGATTTTTGGTGACCACATCTGCAGCAAGTTTGGCTGCTTGAGGAACTCAGGCTCAAAGCTGATGAACTGGAATCTGAGCTTCAAACACCATGGCACATCAGGGAGGGGGAGAGTTACCCGGATTCTCTGTTTCAGGAGGTAGTCACACCATTAGATTAGCTGCCTCAAATTTGGTCTGTGGTCAGGGACAAGAGGGTGTGACTATGAGTGAGGTGGTAGTGGGATCTGAGACAGTGCTGGAGGAGTCTCAGCCTTGAGCTTGTCCAACAGGTCTGAGATTCTTGCTCCCTGTGTGGATGAGAGTGGAAGGATGAGCCACCTAACTGTGGCACTGTAGTTCAAGGAGCCATTCAAGAGGGGGGAAAGAAGAAAATTGTACTGGTAATTGGGATAGTAGAGTCAGGGAAATAGATAGATTCTCAGTCACAAGGATAGAGCATCCCGAAGGCTGTGTTGCTTGCCTGGTGCCCAGATTCAGGACATCTTATCTGACCTGCAGGGAAATTTGCAGTGGGAGGGTAAATACTGTATCCAGTTGTTGTGTTCCACGTGGGTATCAATGACATAGGTAGAATGAGGAAAGAGATTCTGCTGAGGAAATTTGAACAGCTAGGGACTAAATTTAAAAAGTAGAAACAAAACGGCGATAATCTCCAGATTACCACCTGAGCCATGTGCAAATTGGCATAGGGTCAAGAAAATTAGTGAGTTAAATGTGTGGTTCAAGAATTAGTGTAGGAGAAGTGGGTTTGAATTCATAGGAAATTGGCACCAGTATTGGTGAAGGAGATAGCTGCACCAATGGAATGGGCTCCACCTGAATTGTGATGGGACCTGGATCCTAGCAAATCACATAATTAGGGCTTTAAGCTAAATAGTAGGGGAGTGGG
This sequence comes from Hypanus sabinus, assembly GCF_030144855.1. Lineage (NCBI taxonomy): Eukaryota > Metazoa > Chordata > Chondrichthyes > Myliobatiformes > Dasyatidae > Hypanus > Hypanus sabinus. Next base: position 64,339,446 of record NC_082711.1, on the reverse strand, counting down.
TTCAACAGAAGAGTATGGAGAAGTATGGATAAATTAAAAAAGGTAAGTGTAGATAAAGATAAAGAAAAATCAAAAGATAAAAAAGAGAAAAATAAGAGTGGAGTGAAGAAAAATCAAGTGCAAAAGAGTAAAAGATTACAGAATTTAATAGCAAAATGAGTTTAAGGACACTTTATTTGAATGCCAGTAACATTCAAAACAAGGTCAGTGAACGTGTGACTCAAATCAATACAAAGAGATATGATTTAGTAGCTATTACAGAGATGTGGTTGTAGGGTGGAGAGGACCGGAAATTAAATATCCAAGGATGTCAGGTAATACAATACGACAGGCAAAAAGGTAAGGGAGGCAGAGTAATGTTCTTAATTGAAGGGGAGATCAAGATGATAGTGAAAGATGATGTAAGATCTAAGAAGCAGAATGTTGAATCAATCTGGGTAGAGATTAGGAATAGTAAAGGGAAAAATCACTGGTGGCAGTTGTCTATCAGCCACTAAATAATAACATTACAGTGGCACAGGCAATAAACAGAGAAATATCTGAGACATTTAAGAATGGAACAGCAGTTATCATGGGAATCATGCACATAGATTGGGTGAATCAAGTTGGTTGAGGCAATCTTGAGGAAGACTTATTAGAATACAGCTATGATGGCTTTCATGAACACATAAGGAAACGTGCTTTCTTAGATCTGGTACCATGCAATGAGACAGGTAAAATTAGTGATCTTGTAGGTAGGGATCCTCTTGGAAAGAGTGATCACAGTATGATTGAGTTTCTCATAAAAATAGAGGGTGTAATAGTTTGATCATAAAACCAGTGTGTTATGCCTAAACAATGGAGACTACAATGGGACGAGAAATGATTTAGCTAGTGTAGACTGGGAACATAGGCTTTATGCTGGGACGGATGAGTAAAATTGGAAGACTCTCAAAGAGATTTTTCACAGTGCTCAACAAAAGTACATTCCAGTTAAAAAGCAAGGACAGTAAAGGTGGGGAGAGCCAGTCTTGGATAACTAAGGAAATAAAAGAAAGCATCAAACTAAAAGCTCATGCATACAAATTCACCAAGAGTAATGGAGAACTGGAAGATTGGGAAAGCTTTAAAAAGTAACAAATGACCACTAAGTGAGCAATAAAGAAAGGGAAGTTAGATTATGAAGGTAAACTAGCACAAAATATAAAAATGGATAGTAAAAGTTTTTATAATTATATAAAGCGGAAAAGGGTGGCTAAAGTGAATGTAGGTCCCTTGGAGGACAAGAAGGGGGACTTGATATTGGGTAATGAGAAAATGGCAGAAGCTTTGAATGACTATTTTGTGTTGGTCTTTATGGTGGAGGATGCATGTGACATGCCAAAGAAAGATGTTATGGATGTGATGGGGGGTGAGGAACTCGATACAATAGCTATCACTAAAGAGGTAGTGCTGAGAAAACTTGTGGGCCTGAAGATAGATAAGTCCCCTGGTCCTGATAGAATGCATCCCGAAGTACTGAAAGAAATGGTAGAAGTTATTGTAGAGGTTTTGGTGATGTTTTACCAAAACCTTCTGGACTCTGGGCTGGGTCCCAATGGATTGGAAGACAGTGAATGTCACACCACTATTCAAAAAAAAAGGATGTAGGCAAAAGGCAGGTGACTATAGGCCAGTTAGTTTAACATCTGTAGTTGGGAAAATGCTTGAAGCTATCGTTAAAGAAGAAATAGTGAGGCATTTGAAAAGAAATGGATCCATCAGGCAGACACAGCATGGATTCAGCAAAGGCAGGTCCTGTTTGACAAACTTACTGGAGTTCTTTGAAGATATAATGAGCACAGTTGATAGAGGGGAACAGATGGACATTATTTACTTGGATTTTCAGAAGGTGTTCAATAAGGTGCCACGTAAAAGACTTATCCATAAGATAAGGATGCATAGAGTTGAGGATGATGTATTAGCATGGATACTGTATTGGTTAACTAATAGAAAGCAGAAAGTTGGGATTCATGGATGTTACAATTGTTGGCAATCAGTGGTGAGTGGTGTGCCTTAGGGGTCGGTGCTGAAAGCAGAGGAGGCATCCTCAGTAAATATATTTAAGATAAGGTTGGTTAGATTTTTGCAGAGTAGGGGAATTAAGGGTTATGGGGAAAAGGCAGATAGGTGCAGATGAGTCAATGGCCAGATCAGCCATGATCTTGTTGAACAGTAGAGCAGGCTTGACGGGCCAGGTGGTCTACTCCTGCTCCTATTTCTTATGTTCGCTTTTGCTCCTGGATAATGTCCGGATCTAGACTCATGACACTGCACATAGTCTTTCTGCAGCATACGAATTTTGTAATCATCTTATGCCATTTGTTTCTGGCCTCACTGATTACCTTCCCAGTTTGATCCCAGCCAGGTTCTTAGCAATTCCCAATCTACTCAAAACTCTTCCTGTTCTCTATCACCACCCCCCCACCCCACCACCACCATGCATCAATACCTTCTGTCCCTTCCCTCTGCCTACTATACCTTCATCTCTCACTATTTCAAATCTGTTACAGGCTGCAGTTCCTCTAACCCCTGTCCGCTACATCCCCTGTTGCAATCAATGGTTCTTTGCATTCGTCAGGCATTAAAGACTGCAAACTTGCTGGATTCAATGTTGCTTCTCTCTCCTGTTCATATTTCCCTAACCACTCTGCTTTGTCCCCACACCAATCCACATAAACCCCCTTACCCCTGCTGGCACTACTTCATTCTTCTATCCTCCTCTGATCTATATTCCATCCTAGCTCCATCTCTACTCCAATCCTTCTCACCCTCCCGTCCCTTTCTCCTCTCCATCTACGTTACATTTCAACAGTCCTTGTGTCCTCTTTCGCACTCTCTAAACTTCCTTAGCTTGGCTTACGAGGTTTTCTTTACATCATCTTCTCTGATTTGTCCCTCTCTGATACTGAGTAGTCAGTCCTCAGCATCTACAGTTATTACCCCTCAGCCCTCAGACTCTTGAACCAGAGGGGATAACTTCACTCATCCCATCTCTGAACTGTTCCTACAACCCTATGGACTCACTTTCAAGGATTCTACATCTCATGTTCTCAATATTTATTGAATATTTATTTATCATGTTTATTACTATTTCTTATTTTTATACAGTTTGTCTTTTGCTCATTTGCTGTTTGTCAATCTTGTTGGTTGTGGTCTTTCATAGACTCTGTTTTGTTTCTTTGTATTTACAGTGTACACCTGCCAGAAAATGGTACTTTGATAGTAAATTTATTCTGAACTTTGAATTCAGCAAAAGCTTCACCTTTGCATCTTTGCAGCATTCATCATCAGAGACCCCCACCATCCTCTCATGCTCTCTTCTCTCTGCTGCCACCAGGAAGAAGGTACAGGAACCTCAGGACCCTCACCACCAGGTTCAGAAACAGTTGTTACCCTTCAACCATAGAGGATAACTTCACCAATAACTCCTCTCTTGATTCTTCCTGTGTTTCACAGAGTAGCTTCTTCCATTTTTTTTTTTGTTCCAGCATCTGCAGTCTCTTTCATGCAGACAAATTGCCTTTTGACCAAGATGAAGCTTTTTCCTGTCAGTAACATTGCTGATTTTTTAATAATAGGTCTACAGTGGCTTCTCAGCATGGAATATGCAAAGCCATGCATCCACATCAGTTCACAGCCGTATTGCTTAATTTAGCACGTGCAAACCTAATCACTTCTTTCTCAGAAGCAGTGCTTTCCACATCGACCTCTGCATTAGTTTCAAGCTGCCAAATCAATGTGACTTGAACTGAAAAAGTTTAAGTTATTTAGTTCATCTGCCATTTCTGATCAAAGCATTACAACTCAATTTCTGCCTTACCTACTCTCAAAACTTCCATCTGTTCATATATTTCTTAGACTCTATGCTGACAACACATAGGATCTATCTCCATAAAACAGACAGATTACAGATATATGCTTATTGATTTGACAATTCATGATTAATGTATAACAAATTAATGCTGTGCTTGGCTAAATAAACAATAAGGAACAGAACTCATACAGGGGTTGGGAACTATAACCGTCACTCTGAACAACAACAACAACAGTCTTTCATGAATATCATCAAAATCTCTCACAACAATATTAGCTGTTGAACCAACCTGTGATGTATTTTATTTCAGGGCTTTTTGAATATTGGTCTATGATCTATGATCAATTTTGGTTCTTACCAAAATTTGTAACAATATTGATCAGTGGTATGGTAAATTCAAGAAATGAGGATCTATCATTAAGGGAACCAAAGCATTCGAACCTTAAGAACAGCTAAGATGACCAATGTCTGATGCACTGGCCTTTTTAAACTGTTCATAAGAAATAATCATTTGAATTAAAAAAAATAAAATTACAGTATGATTTAAATATGAAAGTACAGAAGGCCATCTAATCTGTTCCAACTGTCTTTACATTGGTCCCAAAGGCCAAATTTTGTCATGGTCTTGCCATTTTTCTCTCAACTGCTTATTAAAGCCCTCTTGATAGCCAAACCAATTAAGCACCTACCTTACAGGCAGGGATTCTTTGATCCAGTTCCAGAACTACAGTGTGTGGCTGCAGTGGTCAATATGAATGCTGTAACTGCGAGGAATGCAGTAACGAAATATACTTTTATTCAAATTTTGATTAATTACTGTTTGCATGTTTTTTAAAGGGCAACAAAATATTTGAACAAATGCAACCACATAACCTGAAACATTTTATTAACATGACTGTCAAGATATGTACTGTGATATTAGGTAGAAAATCACAAACAAGAGAAAATCTGCAGATGCTGGAATTCCAAGTAACACACACAAAATGCTGAAAGAACTCAGCAGACTAGGCAGAATCTATGGAAAAGAATATAGTCGATGTTTCCACAGTTCGGCCGAAGGGTCTCAGCTCAAAATGTCGACTGTACTTTTTCAATAGATGCTGCCTGGCCTGCATCTCACCTGGTGAGTTTGAGTAAAGGTTTGACCTGTAAATAGAACTAAATAGATGTACGTTTTTTTTGATAGCAAGCACTTTAATTGTCCAATAATAAGAAGGGTCATGCTCAGACTGATGTTTGAGATGTGTCTATTTTAGTGCAAGAAGCATCATGAACAAAGCGGATGAGCTTAGAGCTTGGATCAGTACTTGGAGCTATGATGTTGCGGTCATTACAGAGACTTGGGATGGCTCAGGGACAGGAATAGCTGCTTAGAGGGCCAGGCTTTAGATGTTTTAGAAAGGACAGAGAGGGAGACAAAAGAGATGGGGGCATGGCACTGTTGATCACAGATAGTGTCATGGCTGCAGAGAAGGGGGAAGTCATGGAGAGATTGTCTACTGAGTCTCTGTGGGTGGAAGTTAGGAACAGGAAGGGGTCAATAACTCTACTGGGTGATTTTTTTAAGACCACCCAATAGTAACAGGGACATCGAGGAGCAGAAAGGGAGACAGATTCAGGAAAGATGCAATAATAACAGGGTTGTCATAGTGGGAGATTTTAATTTCCCAAATATTGATTGACATCTCCCTAGCGCAAGAGGTTAAGATGGGGTAGAGTTTGTTATGTGTGTTCAGGGATGTTTCCTGATAAAATACGTAGATTGGCCTACAAGAGGAGAGGCTGTACTTGATCTGGTGATGGGAAATGAACCTGGTCAGGTATCAGATCTCTCAGTGGGAGAGCATTTTGGAGATAGTGATCACAATTCTATTTCCTTTACCATAGAATTGGAGAGGGACGAAAACAGACAAGATAGGAATATGTTTAAATTGAGTAAGGGAAAATATGAAGCTATCAGGCAGGATTTTGAATGCTTAAATTGGGAACAGATGTTCTCAGGGAAATGTACAACAGAAATATAGCAAATGTTCAGGGGATATTCTGCATAGGTACATTCAAATGAGACAGGGAAGTTATGGTAGGGTACTGGATCCATGGTGTACAAAGGCTGTTGAAAATCTAGTCAAGAAGAAAAGATCAAAAAGTTAGGTAATGACAGAGATCTAGAAAACTATAAGGCTAGCAGGAAGGAGCTTAAAAATGAAATTAGGAGAGCCAGAAGGGGCCATGAAAAGGCCTTGGTGACAGGATTAAGGAACACCCCAAGGCATTCCACAAGTATGTGAAGAGCAAGACGATAAGACGTGAGGGAATAGGACCAATCAATTGCAAAAGTGGAAAAGTTTGTATGGAACCAGAGGGGATAGTGGAGGTTCTTAATGAAGACTTTGCTTCAGTATTCACTATGGGAAAGGAATTTGGTGATTATAGAGATGACTTACAGCAGACTGAGCATATAGACATTAAGAAAGAAGATGTGCTGGAGCTTTTGGAAAGCATCAAGTTGGATAAGTCACTGAGACCAGACAAGATGTACCCCAGGCTACTGTGGGAGGTGAGCGAGGAGATTGCTGAGCCTCTGGCGATGATCTTTGCATCATCAATGGGGACGACAGAGGTTCAGGAGGATTGGAAGGTTGCGGATATTGTTCCCTATTTCAAGAAAGATAGCCCAGGAAATTATAGACCAGTGAGTCTTACTTCAGTGGTTGTTAAGTTGATGGAGAAGATCCAGACAGACAGAGATTTATAAACACTTGGAGAGGCATAATATGATTAGGAATAGTCAGCATGGCTTTGTCAAAGGCAGGTTGTGCCTTACAAGCCTGATAGAATTTTTTTAGGATGAGACTAAACACATTGATGAAAGTAGAGCAGTAGATGTAGTGGAGATGGATTTCAGCAAGGCATTTGACAAGGTACCTTATCGAAGCTTATTAAGAAAGTAAGTAGGCATGGGATCCAAGGGGACATTGCTTTGTGGATCTAGAATTAGCTTGCAAACATAATGCAAAGAGTGGCTGTAGATGGGTCATATTCTGCATGGAGGTCGGTGACCAGTGATGTGCCTCAGGGATCTGTTCTGGGACCCTCTACTCTTTGTGATTTTTATAAATGTCCTGGATGAGGAAGTGGAGGGATGGGTTAGTAAATTTGCTGATGATACAAAGGTTGGGGGTGTTGTGGATAGTGTGGGGGGCTGTCAGAGGTTGCAGCAGGACATCGATAGGATGCAGAACTGGGCTGAGAAGTGGTGGATGGAGTTCAACCCAGATAAGTGTGTGAAGTGGTTCATTTTGGTAGGTCAAATATGATGACAGAATATAGTATTAATGGTAAGAATCTTGGCAGTGTGGAGGATCAGAGGGATTTTGGGACCCGTTGGGACTGTAGCAAGGGAGATGAAGCTGAGTACAGGGCTACAGTGGGAAACATTGTCACATGGTGCAAGCAGAATCATCTGCAGCTTAATGTGAAAAAGACTAAGGAGCTGGTGGTGGACCTGAGGAGGGCTAAGGCACCGGTGACCCCTGTTTCCATCCAAGGGGTCAGTGTGGACATAGTGGAGGATTACAAATACCTGGGGATATGAATGGACAATAAACTGGACTGGTCAAAGAACACCGAGGCTGTCTACAAGAAGGGTCAGAGCTGTCTCTATTTCCTGAGGAGACTGAGGTCCTTTAACATCTGCTGGACGATGCTGAGGATGTTCTACGAGGCTGTGGTGGTCAGTGCTATCATGTTTGCTGTTGTGTGCTGGGGCAGCAGGCTGAGGGTAGCAGACACCAACAGAATCAACAAACTCATTCGTAAGGCCAGTGATGTTGTTGGGGTGGAACTGGACTCTCTGACGGTGGTGTCTCAAAAGAGGATGCTGTCCAAGTTGCATGCATCTTGGACAATGACTCCCATCCACTCCATAATGTACTGGTTAGGCACAGGAGTACGTTCAGCCAGAGACTCATTCCACTGAGATGCAACACTGAGTGTCATAGGAAGTCATTCCTACCTGTGACCATCAAACTTTACAACTCCTCCCTCGGAATATCAGATACCCTGAGCTAATAGGCTGGACTTATTTCCACTTGGCATGATTAACTTATTATTATTTAATTATTTATGGTTTTATATTGCTATATTTCTTCACTATTCTAGGTTGGTGCGGCTGTAACGAAACCCAATTTCCCTCGGTATCAATAAAGTATGTCTGTCTGTCTGTCTGTATCCATAGGATGCTCAAAGCTGCTGTGCAGGTTGATCATGTTGTTAAGAAGGCATATAGTGCATTGGCCTTCATCAACCATGGGATTGAGTTCAAGAGCTGCAAAGTAATGGTACAACTATATAGGCCCCTGGTCAGACCCCACTTGGAGTACTGTGCTAAATTCTGGTCACCTCACTACAGGAAGGATATGAAAACAATAGAAAGGGTGCAGAGGAGATTTACAAGAACTTTGTCTGGATTGGGGAGCATACCTTGCGAGAATACCTTGAGTGAACTTAGCCTTTTCTCCTTAGAGCGACGGAGGATGAGAAGTGACCTGATAGAGGTGTATAAGATGATGAGAGGCATTGATTACGTGGATAGTCCAAGGTTATTCCCCAGGGCTGAAATGTCTACACGAGAGGGCATAGTTTTAAGGTGCTTGGAAGTAGGTACAGAGGGGATGTCTGGGGTAAATTTTTAATGCAGATAGTGGTGAATGCATGGAATGGGCTGCGTGGCGACTGTACTGAAGGTGGATACGATGGGTCTTTTAAGAGGCTCCTGGATAGGTACATGGAGTTTAGAGAAATAGAGGGCTATGGGTAACCCTAGGTAATTTCTAAAGTACATGTTCAGCACAGCATTGTGGGCTGAAGGGTCTGTGTTGTGCCATAGGCTTTTTTCTATGCTTCTATGTATTTATACTCATTGTCATCATACATTACAATTTACAGATTAAATTTTTTTAATATTTTTCTGAACTATTGCATCGGTAAAATAAATTGAAACATAATGGAGAATTTGAAGTTAATTGCAAACCATAACATTCAAAATAAGTTACTTATACATAAAACAAATCAATTATAATTCCAAAAGGATTGTTTAAGATACGAATGTCCATTTGGGGGCAAGTTGTGGTTGTCAGAATGAATGTTCTTCCAGTGACACTATGCTTGATTTGTAAGGTTCTAAATACAGGATGGTCTAAATTTACATGAGCTGGTATGTCACACGGGATTAAATTACAGTCATTGGAGTATATAAAATGGCATAAGGCTGTCTTTACTTTTCATCTCTGTTATTTATTTCTTGCCTTTTCAATTTTACCATTTGCCAATGTTAAAGCCCCAATATGTTAGTGGGTGCAAATCATTTCAAACTATTTTTACACAGAGGCATTTTCAAAATTAAATAATATAGTATTCTGATTATATATTGAAAACTAATATTAACTCATATTAACCATATGCTCAACAGTATAGTACACAACTCCCCATTGTTTTGGAAGAATCAAAGAGTATTTGTGTACAAACGATTGAATAAGTCTTCACTTGGGGCTTGTGATTTTTAAGGGGTAGATTGCAAATACTCTGATTCTCCAAACCTTTCTGAGTACCAAAGAAATTCCAAGCAGAATTTAAAGCTGACAGTTGTTAACAAATTAATAGCACAATTAAGAAGGAGGTGATGTGTAGGTGAATTCAAAGTCAAATCATGTATTGAAACAAAAGAGCGAGAAAGGAACACATGTGAGTTAATTTTTAGTGCCAGAAAGGTTGACATGCAGTAATTAACATTTAGCAGATTAATTTAAACATAAGCTGACTTGACATTTTACTCTAGTGAGTTTGTTATGCATTTACCATGGCTTTTTACTACTTTACATATTTCAATGGAGCTCTACATGAGTTATTGGTTTTCAAGAAGTCTTAATATATCTAATTTCTAATTTATACCATTCACTTAATGATTAAGACACCAGAGACCAAAGGAAGTTGATGTTCTGCTGAAATTAGAACAACCATTCGGGATCATAAGATCACAATGCTTTACCATCCCCTGAGCGACTTGCTGGTTTGAAGCCATCTATTCTTGACTGTGATCAGTTTGTGAAATAGCAATATGAAATCAATGTATTAGGATTCATGGAAGTCAGCTTTGTTCGGTCTCTTAGTTTAATGTGAGCACCACTTGCCATGCCAGTGTCCCTAACTGCTCTTGAAAAGGTAATAATAAGTCATCTTTATCAAACACAGCGGGAGTACAATGAGTGAGGTTGAAAAAGAAATGGTGACCTATTTGTAAATCATGATGGTGTGCGAGTTTGGAAGAGATGCCTTAGAAAGTGCTCTCTGCAGCCGTGGTTTTATGGTAGTTGACTGAAAGTTAGGGTTTGTCTAGGCTCTCTATCACATTGTTTTGCTCTGCATGGAAGTCAAGTTCTGCAAATATTTTTGAGAATGCATGAATTCCAAGGAAGTGCAGACTTCTTCTATATACTTCATTTTTGCTTTGGATTTGCTGGCGAGGCAATTAGTGACACTCTCCATGGAAAGCTTAGCTTCTAACTTGGTCTTGTAGCCACATATGTTATATTGGTGGACAAAGATGAACCCAGAATAGAATATGGTGAAATTTGTCTATTTATATAATGTCAAAGGGATTTACTCCTGTTTGGAATTGACATCACCTGTCACTTAGCATTTACCAAACCACACTCAAACAAAGATCAGTCTCTGTCAGGGGGACAGATTGCTTCAGTATCTGAAAAGCTGAAAATGGAACTGAACATCATGATGAAGAGCCAATCATTAATTTTATTAATTCAATAAATAAGATAGTTCAAAAAGTTCAAAGTAAATTTATTATCAAAGTACAGTACAAATATGTCATCATGTTGCAACCCTGAGATTCATTTTCTTGCAGGTATTCACAGAAAGTACATTAAACACAATAGAATAAATGAAAGACCACACCCAACAGTTTTGACAAATAACCAATGTGGAAAAGACAACAAATTGTGCAAATACAAAGAAAGAAAAATAAAGAAATAACAATAATAACTAAATAAACAATTAACAACGAGAACATGAGATGAAGAATCCTTGAAAGTGAGTCAAGAGGTTGTGGAAACAGTTTTGTGATGGTGCGAATGAAGTTATGGCCTCTGGTTCATGAGCCTGAATACTATGGGGTATTAAGTGTTCTCAAACCTGATGGTGTAGGTCTTGAGGCTTCTGTAACTTCTTTCCGATGGCAGCATTGAGAAGAGAGCATGGCCTGGATGGTGGGGGTCTCTGATGAAGGATGCTGCTTTCCTGTGACAGAGCTTCATGCAGATGTTTTCAGTGGTGGGGAGCGCTTCACCATTGTTAGACTGGGCCCTATCCGCTGCTTTTATAAGCTTTTCCATTCAAGGGTATTGGTGTTCCCATACCAGGCTATGTTGCAACCACTTAACATACTCTCTACCACATGACTATAAAAGGTTGTCAGATTTTCAAATGACACACTGAATCTTCACAAACTTCTAAGAAAATAGAGATGCTGACGTGCTTTCTTGATAAGCAAAATAAAGTAAAAAGTTGTAAGCAAAAGCAAGTTTCAAAAGCAGTGAAGGCTAATGTATTTCTTGTTGCATTTTCTTTATTGAATTAATGTACACAAAATACAACCAATGGTGAAAGAATTAGTTTAACCACCAAGTACCAACAGCTTGAAGGTGATAAGGGAATCAGATTTATTCTTCGAAATAACTATTAATTTCAATGGTCAATTGCATCAAAAGTAATAATAACTAAAACGATAAAATATTTTACAAAGGCAAAGTTGTTTCAAATTTCAGTAAGATAGATCAGTAAAAATTGATAAGGAAGGCTTATTAAGCATTGTTAACAAAGGAAATTTGTATCTGTCAAGTATTATTAAACTCCATTTCACATCAGGTATTTAGGCTCAAGATATTAATCACCCATTGACTTGGTAATATACAAAAATGTTTTCATTGATCATCTATGACTCATATTTAACATCGGAATTACACGTCTAACTTTCAAGGCCAGTGCTAACACATATTAATTAACTTGAGTCCTTAGTACGATGCACTACAGAGCTACTACCTCTTTGATTTCCTTGGTTTTGATTCCTCAGTGTCAATGACTGAAATAATATATTAATTGGCATTTGAGGGAGATGTCCAATATTTACTCAGTGGGAAACCCGTTACATCTAAATGGAACACTACACATGAACTTCAATCATCTGTGATCTGCACACTCATTCTTTCAATTCTATAATGAATATTTTTAAAACATCTATAGAAAAACACAAAGTGGACTATCTGCAAGGGTCTCTGGCCAATGTTTAATGCCCTCATAAATGAAAATCTATTTCCATACTTCAAAACGTCATTTATTCCTTCCTTCTCTTTCTTTGCTCATTATCTGTTACATTATCTTACTTTTCATGTTTTTGTGAAGATGGCTCACTTTCTTTTCTCATTTTCCTTTCACTTCTACCCATTCATCATGTGATTTCTTCCCTATCACGTTAATAAGATTTCCTTTTCTTCTGCAACAATATTCTGTCTCCTGTTCTTTATTCTTGAGGCCTTGAATCAACTCGAATAGAATGCAGGTACAATAATAACATTTTAAAGACACTTGGACTAGTACATGGATAAGAAAAGCTTTGAGATTATGGGCCAGATTTGTGCAGACGGGCGTCTTAGTTGGGCTGAGTGATCTGTGCTGACGGGGCTGTTTCCTTATAATGTATTACTCAATGACTTCATGACTTCCAAATGCATAACCCTGCAGTTTGGAACTAATAATGTGACAATTATTGCTACTATGCTTTGGTAATACTGTTTGTTCAGACTGTAAACATAGAATTGTTAGAATCTTGGGACAGATAACCATAAGTTATGATTTTGTATTACCTATATTAAGACATGTTTGTTTTTAATTGAAATAATTAAAAGCACAATGATGTACAAACAGATCAGGCAATTTGAAAAGAATGCTCTAGATGTTTTATCTTATCCTTTAGGGCTTGTCCACTACTCACCACATCATGATGAGAACTGTAAATATAACATTTACCACTGTTTAATCACATCACTAATAGTTGCTTCAATAGTAGATGATTGTTGAATGGAATTCATTGTAACTTTTTGGTAAGCTTTGAGTAAAATACACACAGAACCATTGTTAGCGCTCATGGAGTGATAAAACGTGAGCTCACATTTGAAGTTTGTTTGTAGTGAATGATTTCTCTCAGAAACCCTGTAAGCGGCATTTCCTACAAGGAGACAAATAGGGTGCTCATATACCATGGAGAAAACTTGAACTGAATGTACACCTGATTCTTTATTTAGATGTGAAGTTTTGAAAGCTGGGGGCCAGCTGGAGAATAGATAACAGATAAGACTTAAAGACGGTGGTTGAACTTAAAATGAAGACAGAATGGAGAATACAAACTAACAGGATTAATCTTTAAATCAAGAATTGAACTCACATTTGAGCATCGATATTGGACAGGGGGAAAATGGCAGGATACCAGTACTGGTTTACTATCCAGTGACTCCTGTTGGAAAATCTGCTTCTGAGCAGTGGGTGTGGTCAGAGTTAGCCACATTGTGACGTCCATCTCAATGGGCAAATAGCCTGCCAACATTCAAAGCACAAGCTCATGTGCTTGGCTGTAATATCAGAGGGCTTCCAGCGCCCTCCGAACAATGGTTCAGCATGTGTCACCATCTCTAGGAGGAGAGAAAGAGGAAGGAAGCTAATAATGAATGCAGGCACTTGTCAGAGCCATCCTAGGTTAAAACAAAGGTATACATTAAGGTGACTCTCAAAATTACAAATTGACTTTTAATTGCAGGGGGAAAAGTGGATGAATCTGCTCACACTATAAGTAGGTTATATACATGAATAACCAGCTGGATGACTTAGAGTTTTTATAAATATCATTGGAATTCCCTCCCCTCTCTCCACCCTGCCAAAACAGACCTAAACATGTAACTTTGATGCCTGCAGTCACCATTCAGTGTTTGCACATGCACATCAAAGACAACACAAAAAATACACAAACAAAGTTAAACAAAATTGTACTACCTTACATATACTGTGACACTTCTAATTCAGGCTTAAAACTAACTAATGGTACCATTGTGATTATGTAGGGTACACACTTCAAAAACATGCTCAGTTCAGCTAAATATTTGCATTTTAAAAGAGTATTTGTAAAATACCCCAAATAAAACATGAACTTGAATTGCTTTAATTCTAGCTATGAGGCCTTTGGGTTAGAAATATACTTCTATGGTGCTAAGATATTCCTAAACCATGCATCAATTTGATTACAAAGTACATAGCATCTTCCCTGTGGGATGGAATATGATGAAATTGTGATGAATTTTATAAAATAATTCTACATTTATACGTTACAATTTCCCCAACCCCTGGATCATTTTACTTTTTGTTTTCAGTCCTAAGTATTGATTACTCAGGTTCCGATTACCATTAATAAGAGGCAAGTGAGAGTCTTTCAATATTTTCTTGCAACTGCATGGCATGTGACAATAGAATGATCCATGTAACACCACGTATCAGTAACTGAGAGGTGACAAGAATTAAAGCTGCATTACTTAATAGTTCTATTCAAAAAGACAAAAATACAAGATTTGTTGATACCGCCCTTTTCTAAATTCACTCTTGAAAATTAAAAAAAACTGCCAATTTTTGTAATTATTTTAGATAGTAATCTTCCTGTCAATCCCTCATAATTCCACTGGACCCACTTCTACAACTATCAGAAAAAAATGCGGAAGACTGATCCACGGTCAACCTGCTAGCAGGATGCATGTGAGAGGACTGACAAATTGTGCTTGACAGTGATGCTTCATCGAAAAATTTAATTAAGGAATCTAAGTAGTGGAACCAGCAAAGACTGAATGGAAGTATATGATAATTTCCTGGATGTATTACCATCACAAGTGCGGCAATTTCTACCACTATTAAGTAGCGCAGCTTTAAGTCAGTGCTTAACTGAACTCAGGACTCCGCTTCCCCTCTGCCACTGCAGGCACAACTTCTTCGCCTTTTGCTTCCATTGTTACGACGACTGTTTCTGTGTTGGTGACATGTGGACCCATGCTTGCGAGACCATCTCCATTAACCTCAGGAGGTGCTGCTGCATTAACATCTGCTGCTGCTTCTTTACCTGTCATCTCGCCTTTTGAACTTTCTCCCACATTTTTGACAGCAACCTCTTGCCCTTCTGCTCCACTTCTTTCATTTTTCTTTCTTATATTTATATGGAAAGGTTTTGAATCAACAATGGATTTTTTGATTCTCTCTCCAGAAATCCTTATCTTCTCTCTCTGGTCTGGGGGGACTATAGTTGCACTCAGCCGGTTCATCCGCTTCCCTAAGTTTTGTTTGGTTTTTTGCATATTCTCTCTTGAGAAAACCTTCTTGATATCATCCACTCGTTTCATGCCTGATTTCTTGAGGCGTGCGGCTGCGGTTTCTTCATGGTAAACAAACTCCTCGTCAGAGGACAGGTCTGGTGGTGGTGTGGCTGCTGTTGAAGTGTGCTCTTCAGTTGCAGTTGCACCCCCTTCATTAGGAAGTTTTTTATATGTTGTGGAGGAAGGCAATTCATTTTCTTCCTGTGAAAGTACAAAACAGGTTTTATTCCAGATTTCTCCCTCACAATATATTGGATTTCCTTTGTGAAAACTGCAGATCATTTTGTGCTTAGACAGCTAACATTTCTTTTCAATTGTATCCATCCATACAATGACCTCTGACATATCCAAGCAAATTCATTTTATACCAGCTTCTCAGTGAAAACAATAAACCTCTTTTATGGATCCACGATTGCATGGACACACTGTCAGTCTTCTTTAAACTGCCTGTTCATTTGATTCATAAAAGCTATCATCAAGATTTTGATAAGAAATTGGAATTATCATCAAAGGTGCTAACTCTGCATGATTCCAAAAGGCCATTACTACAATGCTTCCACTTTCTCACATGTATTAATGTTTAAAAGGAGAAAGATTTCTTAAAAATATTTGATACTGACATTTTACAGTTTAATTTACTGAAATTACTGAATTACTAAGACAGAATTGCCTTAGTAATAATGTTCTTGAATGTTATATAAAAATGGAACAAAGAGTATGGCACAAGTAAATACAGTAAACCGGAAAAGAAGTTGAAAATGCTCAGCAGTCAGGCTGTATCTATGGGAAAAGAAACAGTCAGAATTGAAGGGTCTTTGACTTGGAACGTTGACAATGTTTCTCTTCCTGCAGATGCGGCCAGACTTGCTGTGGATTTTACAGCATTTTCTGTTTTTGTTTTAGAATTCCAGCATCCGCATTTTTTTTTATTTTCAAGTAAATTGGCACTGAGTATTTTTATATTCCCACATATATGTTTTGTATGTGTATTCAAATGATTCTGCACCGGCCCACACCTTGTCTGGTAAGTACTCAAAATAAACAGATTATAGATGCTCCAACAACATTGATCAGCCTATGGCACAAAATTAGCTGAGCTGTGGTAAGTTCATTATGTATGGTCTGTGCCCAGCAGCAAAAGAGGAAAAAAATCAGAGCTGCCTCATGGTTTTTCCACACGGTGACCTCTGAAGAGGACAAACATGCAAGGCCTGTAGATGAGGTCAGGATTAGACTTGTGTGTCAAGTTCATCATTACATTTGAGGTTGACTAGCCTGCTAATAATAACAGAATACTATGTGAACTAGCACGGCAAATGCTACTTCACAAAAGGCCTTCTTTTGAGAAGAGATAAATTGAATTTGAAGATTAACAGATTTTGAAAAGTTGAGTTACATAAGCGGAATTTCTGCATGACTATTAATCATTCCCTATTCCTGTTTTAAGATGTAATAATACAGGACGTTAACTGTCAGCTGTTACAATAGATAGAGGTCATTGATTCTAATATTAAGTGAAGTACTGGAGTCTTCCATTACTGCAAGTCTCTGGCATCCATTTGAAAAATACAATTATCTCATCAGTAGATATATAAAGATGTTAAAATAACTCCCAGAGCAACTTTCCATTGTCATTAATTAACTTACAATGGTGTGTGAACAAAAGTAGCATTTGACTTTGTGAAGCATCTTCACATTTCCAGGTCCACGTCTATGTATAAACTTTACTAACTATCTTTTCAAAAATAACTCTGTGATGTGAGTCAGAAGGAAGGCCAAATACGGATATGCATATTGTTTTTCATATAGACAGCAAATAGCCACTCTTGCCCAGCCATTAACCTTCAATACAGATGGCACGAGGCCGACTGGTGTATTAATACTACTCACACTGCCAAATGAATTTTCCATCTGTTACTCATTTCTGGTGATTTATTGTTTCAGTAATTTTATTTAAAGGGCAGTATCACACAAAAGCGGAGATATTTTCTTGGGATTGTGCAAATTATGAAACATCTGATAAATTTCCTGACAAAAATTCAGCTGAGCACCCTCAGCAAATACCCTTCTGGATAAACTTCACAGAATGTTAGCTTGGTGGCAGCTGTGACTCGTTCTTCAGGTCATGCTTTCAACACCAAGTATTGAATCTTAAATTCTTCAACCTAGTCCGAGCTAAAGAGACCACTTCAAAAGGATCTTACCTGGAATATGATGACACGGAATTTATTCCTTTTGAGCAGCTCACGGTGATTACCTTCAACCTTTTTGACCTGAGCATTGGTTTTATCTAGTCGTTGTCTCACATCTTTCACATTCGCGTTGATTTTTTGTGTTTTCTCCAGCAACTTTGCTACTGTGTTATCTGTGGTCAAATGAGCCTTATTGAGTTTTGCCACATCGAGTTGTATCTCTTTAACGGTGTTTTCAATTTCCAGTTGCTGTAACTCCATTTTCCGCTGAGTCTCATTAACACTATCAACAATCCCTGCCACTTTCTCTAGGAGATTAAAAATGGTTAATGGGTCAAGTGGAGCGACATCCCCTTCACCTGCGGCGGAGGCGGATAAGTCAAAAGCAAGGTTGCTAGAATCTGAATGCACTCGTTCCTCGGCCATGCTTGTGCTGGTTGAGAGAGCTCTCCCCCTATGCCTAATTTAAAACATGAACGGTGTGTAAGTCTGAGCTAGAGGATCTCCAACCAATGCTGTGTTTCCCCTGTGCTGGCAATGAGACATCAATCAGCCATTCTCATAGATCACCAGAGACTAAAAGGGTAGAGTGACTTCACCTCTCTTTGAAAGACACCCATATATTGTGGCTGTCATGAATCCATCTAGAATTATTTGCATGCTTGGGTGCTCAAAGGCAAATTCTAATCTTGAGTTGGAAAATACCTTTGACTCCCACATTGCTGATCGAACAGCTGTAAAATCTGAAATCTTATCTTCCAGCCCTTTAAACTGCCTCTTTATTTTGGTCTTTACTATATAGAACAAGGCGTCGTTAGGCAGAGTTTTAACAAACATGAATATACACACATCAGAAATCAAAATAGTTGCTTTAGTAATGCACAAGCATGTGTCTATATTGTGCCTAAAAATTTTTATGGATTTTAGGCTGAATTTGTTTTTGGTTCGCAAATCTAGCTGTAAGTAACATCACTATGTCTTTTCAGAGATGGAGAAAATGGAAATGATTTACTAAAGAATTAGTGAAGAATTAACTAAAATCATCATAAAGCAACTCTCAGCCCACTGATATGTTTTCAAAAATCCTCAATTTTTGAACTTTTCCAGAAAACGAATATAATTGATGGCATAAGGGTAGACTGATGGTTTATATAAATAAATACTGAGATAGCTAGCATCCTCTGTGTGTGGGTCTTTAGTATCCATTCTATCCTCTTCTGCTGGCTCACCCAGCTGTGACTCAAATGTGCTGACAATAACTCCACATTTACACCTGTTTAGTTTTGCTACCGTACCACCTGGAAATAGCTTGAATTACAAAAGACACAGGGAAACCAAGTGTGTAATTCATAGAATTTTAAATTAATTCTGGAAAACATAGCATTCTGAGAAATCAAGTTCTTTTTCACCTCAATACAAATCATCTTTACAGGGTGGGGAAGGGAACCATTCTGTAATGAGGTTTCTACTTGGATCAGCAGCTAAAGAAACATAAAATAAAGCTGCTTCTTATTCATTTTTATTACTATCAGTGAAATTAAATAGATATGCTGTTGAAAATGTTATGGAAATTTATTGAGATTCAATTATTTCCAGCTCCTGTATACCCCTCAAGACAGTGACTGATGCCTTAATGTGTTTCCACAGCACAGCCAGCCACTCATTTGTTCACACAAAAGATTAAGTGTCACATCAGACAGGTTATTTGGCCATGAGATGGGACACAGTTGAGTCATTTCCAGCAATCAGAACATTTGAGTGTGTCATTATGAGGCATTTTATCCCATATTTATATATCAGCAATGCAAGAAAACAGGACAAGATGGTCTCCAATGGAATATTTGTTTGCATCATGGCTCAGTATTTGGGAAAATAATTTTGCCATGACGTTTTAGAATCAGAGCAAAATCATTCCTTGATTAAAAAAAAAAGTGCCACTGAATTTCTTTCACCTATAAATCTGAGATAGACAGGCATAGCAACCACAGTTGTGCTTCTGACCCTGATTCACCTCTGGTGCAAGTGGCACAAAGAAAGAGCGGGTGATGATTCTCCTCACTGTGATCACTGGTCACAGCCTCAAGGTAAGGGGTCGTCATTCAGTGCTTAAATGAATAAAAAATGTCTTTATCTGGCTGCAGAGGCCTTGTAATTGTGGTGTTCAAGACAGAGACTGATTTGCTTTTGGGTATTTAGCAATTCAGGGATATGGTGTTAGTCCAGAAGGTGGCATTGAGGTGAAGATCATACAAGGGACCGACTCCTGTTTCTACTTCATATTCTCTGAAATGTTACATGTTACATGTTAAATGTTACATGGGGTGAAGGTGTTACTAAAAACTGTGGAGGAAGAAGGAAAGCTGAGCCTATTGGGCCTGAACACCTCCCTCTGCAACTGGATCCTAGACTTCCTGACTGGGAGATCTCAGTCAGTCAGGATCGGGAGCAGCATCTCCAACACCATCACACTGAGCACAGGGGCCCCCCAGGGTTGCATGCTCAGTCCACTGTTGTTCACTCTGCTGACCCACGACTGTGCTGCAACACACAGCTCGAACCACATCATCAAGTTCGCCGATGACACGACCGTGGTGGGTCTCATCAGCAAGAACGACGAGTCAGTTTACAGAGAGGAGGTGCAGCGGCTAACGGACTGGTGCAGAGCCAACAACCTGTCTCTTAATATGAACAAAAGAGACGGTTGTTGACTTCAGGAGGGCACAGAGCGACCACTCCCCGCTGAACATCGATGGCTCCTCAGTACAGATCGTAACGAGCACCAAATTTCTTGGTGTTCACCTGACAGAGAATCTCATCTGGTCCCTCAACACCAGCTCCATAGCAAAGAAAGCCCAGCAGCGTCTCTACTTTTTGCGAGGGCTGAGGAAAGTCCATCTCTGACCCCCCATCCTCATCACATTCTACAAGGTTTATACTGAGAGCATCCTGAGCAGCTGCATCACTGCCTGGTTCGGAAATTGCACCATCTCGGATTGCAAGACCCTGCAGCGGATAGTGAGGTCAGCTGAGAAGATCATCTTCTTGCCATCACGGACATTTACACTACACACTGCATCCGAAAAGGAAACAGCATTATGAAGGAGCCATGCACCCGTCTTACAATCTCTTCTCCTTCCTGCTGTCTGGGAAAAGGCTCCGAAGCATTCAGGCTCTTATGACCAGACAATATAACAGTTTCTTCCCCCAAGCTATCAGACTCCTCAATACCCGAAGCCTGGACTAACACCTTGCCCTACTGTCCCGTTTATTATTTATTGTAATGCCGGTACTGTTTTTGTGCACTTTAAGCAGTCCAGTGTAGGTCTGTAGTCTAGTATAGCTTTCTGTTTTTTTTAATTACGTAGTTTTTGTACTGTGTCATGTAACACCATGGTCCTGACAAAACGTTGTCTCATTTTTACTATGCACTGTACCAGCAGTTATGGCTGAAATAACAATAAAAGTGACTTGACTTGAAAGAGCTAACTGAAACGATTAATTACTTGAATGTTATGAGAAAGAAGCGTTACTCTTGTACTTTGCTTAGCATGCAGCATGTGATCCCAGAACTGACGTGGCCAATGAAAGCAGTGCAGAAGGGGGTGATTATTGTACGAGAACAAGAGAGATGTATCACTGACAACAGTGCAGTGCTGGGAACCTGAGGTGAACCTCTGTCCATCCCTCTGCAGTGCTGGGAATCTGGGAATCATGAACGCATCTAGGGTCCAGCAGTGGATGGTCCCGCAGCTCCTTGCGGTAGCTGGTGTTGGGCAGGTTGGGACAAGCACTGCAGCCACTCCACACTGAGATGAAAGACTCAGGAATGCAGCCGAACCAACAGGCAGATCTGGATCGCTGCTCCACATGCTGACAGATAACCCAAACCTTACAGTCTCCTCCATCAGTTCTTGTCAATGTGACGGAAGCTATCATCTACCCTCGTCTTGTTTTCCTACGTAGCTCTTCCCAGCACTCATATTTCTCCATGGTAACAAGCTCAGGGGGTGGTGGTCGACAGTGATGAGGGGAGGAGTGGAAGACACAGTCGAGATTACAGCACAGATGATACAGAAGCCTAAGAGCACGTACCATCAGGCTCAAGGACAGCTTCTATCCCACTGTCATCAGACACCTGAATGGACTTCTTGTCCTATATATGGACTCTTGGCTTCACAGTCTACCTTGTTGTGATCTTACACTTTACCACTCACTGTCCTTTTTCAGTAGCTTTTACACTTTATTCTACATTGTTATTGTTTTACTTTAGTCCAGCACAAAGCACTGTGTGGCAATTGGATCTGTATAAACAGCACACAAGGCAAGCATACTTGAACCTTGGCACACGTGATAACAATAAGCCAACAACAAAATCAGAACATCAAGCAGAAGTGATGAGCACAAGATTCTGGTGGACTGTCAGCACAAGGAGAAGGGACTGCCAGTTCCCAGTTGTGGCCTGCATTCACTGTGCCGTCCATGGTGAAACCACGAACCCTACATCCTAGTGCCAGTGCCAGGCTCCACAAAAGGCCACAGAACTATTCATCGCCATGGAAGCTCCAGCAGAAGGCCAGGATTCACATCACACATCTGGTGGAACTGGCTCATTTTAAAGTAACTTGGGCGATATACTGTATCTGTGAGGCTTTGCACTGAAACATCTAGAATGCAATTATGAATCAACACTCTGAGTGGCAGTAAGAAATGGTGTATCACTGTGCACTGTACTTTGAAACTATTTCCTTCCCTGGTCCATGAGAAAACTCGTCCTTCCTGATGCAAGTTAGTGTTTTATACAACTCTAGGTGCTGCCGATAGGTCATTGCTCAAACGTATTTGCAGCTTTACATCCTTTTCTGGAAATGCATGGTTTTGCATTTTGTGAATAAATAACATTAATGCACTGTTTGCACCAAGAGTATTTTGCTGAAGTGTACAATTAAGATTAGATCCCATAGCTAGCTTTTTCAGCACTACGTAATTTTGAATCGATTTAACACAGAGCATATTGCACGTTAATGATCCTTTCTGGGTTGAATCAGGCAAATTGGAAAATTCAACAATACGTCTCTGATGTTTTCAGGAACCGCAGTGGCTGTAATATAATTTCTACATTAAGAGTACACGATATATCCATGAGGAAAATTGCAGGTAATCTTGGTCCACATTATCCTGGAGTTGCACTGGAATATCACCTCATCCCTAACAACTCTGATCTCTGAGTGACTTCACGGTATTCTGTCCTCTAATCTTGAGATTTTTTCCCACCCACAGAATCACCATGGTCCCTGAAAACAAGAGCAACCAATTGTCTTTTGATCTCAGTTTCACCCCTTCAGCTAAGCTGGCAAGCTTCCTGACCTTCCTCTCTCCAAAATGCTCAACAGATCACCCCTTCCCCACCTACAACTGCCATGACTCCTCATCCCTATTCCTGTGCTGAAATGCTCCCTGCCCCATAAAATTACAAATTGAGACTCCTTGAAGCTACACATTTTCCAGTATTAACCACCCCCCAACCACCACCATACATTCTAATCTTAATTCCCCTCTCCCTCTCCTCTTTGGAAACGTCTGAAAGACATTTGGGCAGATACATGTGTACAAAAGGTTTAGAAGAGTATGAGCCAATGCAGGTAAATGGAGCTAGCTCAGGGGACTAGCATTTTAGTCAGCATGAATGAGTTGGTCTGAAGGACCTGCTTGGGGTGTATGACAGTATATAACTCTATGACCATACGGGCCTAATCCCCTCTCTGTTGGCACATTCCATTCTCAAGCATCCCCTCACTGCACATTCTGTGTTTAATCCTCTCTCCTCATCGCGTATTCCAGTCTTAATTCCCTCTTCCTTTAATCTCTCCTCTTCACCACATTCCTCCTTAATCACCTTTCCTCACCACACTTCACAGTGATATGCCTCATGAACTACTCAGTGCTAATCAAACTGTAAAAGCTAACAAAGGTAAGGTGACCAGGAACTATGAAAATATATACAAGGATAAATTAACGCCCATTCTGGACTTTATAGTACAAATCTGCTGCCATGTCAACTGTAAATTCATATTTTCTGTGCATGTCAGAAATAAATGGAAAAAACAAGAGGATGTAATGCTTGCTTCTGTATTGTGCCTTTCACAACATCAGGATGTTCCAAAGCACGATCTACCTAATCAAATTAATTTGCAGTGGAGTCATTCTTGTAAAAAAGTAAGTGGAGCACTAATTTTGTGCACAAGAAGATCACACAAAAACAATAAATAAATGTCAAGTTAATCTATATTAATGAAGTTGGCTTTAGATAAATACTGTCTAGGACGTTATAGAGAATTCAGCTACTCTTCTTCGAATTGTGTCTTGGCATATTACGTATGCAGCTGAGAAGGCAAACCATACAATCAATTTAACAACTTATTTGTGAGATGCTGAAAGGCACTCTAACAGCATTGCACTCCCTGATATCTGCATTATATTATCAGTTTAAATTGTACATTCAAGTCTCCTGAGTGTTACTTGATCACACAACCCTCTGCCTTGGAGACAAGTGCTATCATCGAACCACAGCTTTACAGTTTACAGTGCTTTTAAAATACTTGTCAGTTTCAGTGTTACATGGCAAGAAGAGTGTATGGCATGGCTTACTGTTGACAGGTTAAGAAAATAATTCATCATTACATCTTGTTGGATTATCTCTAAATAAGGTCTTTCAGATTTCTATTTCTTTGATACTTACTCAAAATAATTACCAAGCATCATGATCCAAGATTTAAAGAGAACTTAGAATAAAACTTATTAACTTTTTATGAAATAAAAAGACAAGATCATCACTGCAATACCATTGATTTGAAAATAAACTAGAACAATTTCACTCAGTTAAACTGCAGCATTATATTTGAAAATTGACAATCTGATAAGAAGCTGAAGGAACAACTGTGTAAAATAAACCTTACAGAATTTTGTCAGATCTGAATTACGAAATAAGATGGCACAATTTTCTCTTTGCAGAGGTTAAAATTATATTGTGTTCTAGAATATAGTGATAGCTGACTTCAAGACATCCTACAACCTGAAGAGGAGCTGAACCATGAAGCTTTGTTAAGCCACAATCCCTGTTACACAAACCCAGTAGATGACACTGTTGTAATTTTAGTACCATTTTTAAAGTAATTTCAAGTACAGCACATTTTAATAATTACAGTGTATTTTATCACAGTGTGATAGTGACAAATAACAATGTATTTAACTTTTTAAACAATTTGAATCTTAGTGAAGACACCAAATGATCAACCTAGTCTTTTCTAAAAAGAGAAATCATTTTTGTGTGGCACACATCACATGCACCACCAGTTACACTTATGTGATACTAAATTTACACCAAGGGAAGCCAAATATAGCTGCAAAGTCAGAGTTATTAGAGTGGTGGCACTCAGATGTCCACCCCATACTCAATCCAAACAGCATTGAATTTTAATCTAATCACAGTACACAGTTCCACAAATCATGCAAATAGTGTTTGAAAAGGCATCAATAATTTAAAAAAAAACACCTTCATTTCTTGTAAGGAAAGTCAGTTGTAAACATTTTTCCCTTTCAGAGTCTCTTCTACAGCATGTTCAGTCAATTGTTTTTTGAACCTGTTCAGGCATTTTTCTGCCTTCTGAGTGTCATCTGTAACTTCATTATGAGCATCATGGCAGGTTATTACACAAACATATGTTACTGGCATAAGGAGCAAATTCTGCTCATAGAGTACAAAAATCTTCCTTTCATTAGTATTTTATTTCCATTTCCTCATTTTTCTTATTTTTTTCTGTTTGAATTTTTTCTAGAAATCAAGAACCCTTCCTACTGATGGGGCAGCCCAATTATTAATTACAATCAGACTGTTTAACTTGTTTACCCCAAATGGCAGCATCCTGGTCATACTACCAGACACAGTAATCCATATGCTGGCAAAGGTCCAGAAAACCAAGGCCTCTGAAACAAAAATCGCTTCTTCTCAGTAAAGAAAAATTATTTGTAATTCAGCAGAGAGACATGAGAAATGAAGAAAAAGAGTATAAAGTGATTTAAGCTAGACCATCCTTGAAGAAGTGGTGCAGTCTGCATTAAAATGTCCTAGGTTTTGTTTCTGGCGGCGACCTCGATTATTTTTTGGACATTTCCTGCAAAGCAAACAACAAAAATAATCAGTGCTCCAAGAACCTTTCTTTCTTCTGAGAGATTTTAGTGCTTTCTGATGCAAACATCAAACATTTCACATCCAGGTGCAGCTCCTCTGACTAAGAATTAAGCCTAGCATAATGCCTATAACCCTGTTGATGCTATGCAACCGGAAAATGGAGAACTTTGTGAAATGCAGAGCAGCTGGGTTCTGTTCTGGATCTTCTGCATGTGAGTGCAACGTGCTGTCTTTCTGTGTTCAGTTCTCTTGCTCAGGCCTCAATTGATTATAATGCAAGGTGTAAAAAAACTTGGTATAAGGTTCCTTCTAATCATTGCCGGTCTAATTGTTCAATATTTGCATTTCATAGCCGAATTAGCACACCAAACAGCTGGATTAGCACAGCATGTTGCAAAGGACGTATTGTACCAAAAGCAATTTCTTATGCACATCCTGAGCAGCATAATTCAGTAAACTTATATAGGGGACTGGGAGCTCTCAACTGAAAGGAAAGGTAAAACAAAAGTAAACCTGATGGGCTCTTTCCATACACATCTCTCTGACTGGCCTGGCACAGACTACACTGATTGCTGATGAATTTTAACTTGCTCCTCTTCAGGTTAGCTGAAAGTCAAGATGAAAGAAAGGAACATCTCAGCAGTATATTAGATACTCAGTACTACCCAGATTACATTTCTCAGGGAGGGGGTCTGGTAATATTTTAAAACTCTGTGGACTGCTTTGAAACAGAGGGCTAGTTGGCTCCTTCACCATTGTTGAATTGCTCAGTGCATTTTTTCTGTGAAAAGAGACAAAGCAACAGCACATGCAAGATTTCTCTAAGTGACATCTTGGGCACCTTGAGAAGAAGGGCTGAGAGACTCCATCTTCCCGTATGCAGCACAGAAAAATGAGGTGGAGCAATGAAGATGAATGCCACAAATGTTTCATTAATTTACATACCTTTCCTTTGCTGAACTTGCAACATAAATCACTTACCTTGTTATACACATCACCACGGCGACTATAATAGCAATTTGCACAGCTCCAATTATTGCTGCAATTAAAACATAGTGAAGCTTTTGCCCACTTGGAACCACATATAGAATACTGAAGTCCCTGTTTTCACAGCGCTGTCCAATATATCCAGAGTCACAGCTGCAAAAGTAAAACAAGCAGGTACTATAATGGCACCAAAATGTACAATTGCCAACATGTATTTAGTATTTCAGATAACTTCCTTCCAATTGTAGTTTTTGAGGCTCTTGTCGACAGGTTGGAGTACAGTTCCACAGGCACTATCTGTCCTCCAGCATCTCATTAAACTCATTATCCTTTGCATGTGATTCTGCAAGGAGAGGGACTATGACCAGAGAATGACCCAAATGAGCCTGACCCTGTTCGCACTTGACAGTCACACATGCCACATCAGTCATGAGACAGCAACCGGAGCCAAGGACCATGGTGAATCTTTCCCCTGCTTACGTAAATATTCAAGATCAATTCAGTGCACGACTGCTGCTCTGACACATAGTAGAACCGTACAGAGGAGGCCTGAACCTACACTCACTGGATTACACTATATATCGTACTTGTCTACTGAATCATCAGAGCAGTTCATGAAAAGGAAAGGGAAATCCTGAGTTAGTTTTTAAATCAAAAACATGATTAATATTTGTATTTGCTACAGTCTTTCTATGACTTTAATAAACAAAAATTGTCTATGAATTATTTATTTCTAATTTTATTTATTTATTTTTTATTGAGATACAGCACAAAACAGCCCTTCAAGCCTTGCCACCTAGCAATCCCCTGATTTATTCATAGGACAGTTTACAGTGACCAATTAACCTACCAACTGATACATTTTTGGATTGTGGGAGGAAATCAGAGCTCTCGGAGGAAATCCACGCAGTTACGGATGAGAACAGGCAGCATTGTGAATTGAGCCTGGGTCACTGGTACTGTAAAGCATTGTGCTAATTACCACGCTAGCATGTTACTCTATGACAGACTGCTGCAGGTAACAACTTTGCAACTCCCCTGATGCAGCTACTAATTCTCTTCACTGCACAGCATGCTTTTTAAAAAATTTAAGCAGAATCTTTACTCGCAGTCATTCAAAGTACACAAGGTTTCACATTTTCTTTTCAATGGTTTAACCAGGCACTGATCTTTTTAGTAGTAGTGTTAAATCAGAAAATTGGTTTTATTGCCTACAGGTAAATAAAAATGAGCTAAACTGAATAACAGTGGAAAGCCGAAGCTGGGTTTACAATGCCTGCTTGACTTCATTATGCATACAAACTGAATAATGAGATCAGCAATAATGTCAGTATATTTATAATAACCAGCCAGTGCTTATGGCATTGCTGCTGCCCTTAGTCTCTACCCTCGAGGTCTGGTTTGTAAGGCAGGTAACACCAGTTCAAGCCAATTAGAAACTTATGGAAGGGAAATACTGTGACTCCGTAACAAGGAACAGAATTTGGACCTTGCTGGAAGCCATAAAATTATAGAAATGTATGAGAAAAAAGATGCTATTTGTGTCCATAAGGCCCGAAAAGGAAAATTTTCACTTTCCCAGTTCCTGGCCCGGACCTTTTAATGTTATTGATTAATCTGCCAGTTGGGACGTCGTCAAATGGCTTGCTAAATTCTATACACAATGTGACATTTGACCTGCCCCTGTCACTTTTGTTATTTGCTCAAAAATTCAATTAGATGAGTCAGATAAAACCCTATCTTAGAAACTCATGCTGAATTTTCTCAATTAATCTGATACTCATAAATGCTGAATTATACCACCCTCATATACTTATTGTTCCAGCAGCTTTCCACCTTTATATTTGATCATTGGTAACATAGGCTTCTTAATTTCTGATTTGTCCCTGAATGGCTTGTGACAAGACAAGAGAAAAATCATTACAGTCTTCTTTGAAATGTAGGTGTTGATGTTCAAAGTACTTTAATGTTCCCTTTGCAGAAATCACTGAAAACCAACATGCAAAGGTAGCAAGGAATTATTAGGAAGGTAAGTAGCATGCTGGATATTATTGCTAGTGGATTAAGTAACAAAGTTATATTTATATTATTTATTTATATTATATTTAGGGCCCTTAAATTATGGAAGAATGTATGAACAATGGCCTAAATATGGATTATTCATTGGTGAAAGAACTGTTCATGGAATATTTTACAAAGATCATAGGTTTCATGAAATCTGCAATCCTTTAATATGACATAATACTATTTTGTTGCCACAGCAGATGATGATGTAAACTTCATAAAACTTCATAATTGCATTTCCTGTGTGGGATGCTAATTTAATAAAAATGGTACATGGTTCTTCTCCCTTTGTACACAGTACATCATTTTTTCAAATTCTTTTTTGATTAAGATAGACATATTAATTATCAAATTCCCTTTGATATATATGAATGCAAGTAATTTTTCACAATTTTATTTAACCATTGAATAATTTTTCTTGAAGTAAATCTGACAGGCTGAGTTCATTGAATTTGTTTTAATGTGTAGCAATATCTTTTTGTATGATTCAAGAGCAAGGCTCCAAAGAGAGCCATCACTTTCATCAGTTACTGAAATAACTTTACAAAGGCTGGCATTTCATGGGTTAGATTTATAGAGCTAGAGCCATGAATTGCATGGAACAGAACAAAAGTTATCAGCCCACTGCTTCTATACTGACTTATATCCACGCTTATCCATACCAACTCCGCTTGCTGGCATTAATTCCATAACCCTCTATGCCTTGTTCATGCATGTGCCTGTCCCAGATACCACTAAGGGTTATTACACTGGTAATATCCAGCATGCTATTTGCCCTCCTAATTCCCTGCTATCTTTGCATGTTGGTTTTCAGTGCCTCCACCACATCATCTTGAAGCTCATTCCAGATACATTCCAGATATTTTCACACTAACTACTCAGTGTGAAAATTCTACTCCTTAGGTCCTTTCTAAAACCCCTCCATTTCACCTTAAATTACCCAATTTATGTAGTCACCTTATCATCCTTTGGTTTACTGATTAGTTTCAGTCAAGATTATTGCAAAAGTATTTCACTTGAAGATAATTCAGAAAATGTTCTTCTTGCAAAATACCTCATTGAATTTTGAGGTCAACTTGAAATTCATAGGTAAATGTTTTAAGCAGAAACTTTTGATGAATTGTATCATTAGTTCAGTGGGCACAGTTATTTTCTAAG
Organism: Hypanus sabinus; assembly: GCF_030144855.1. Classification (NCBI taxonomy): domain Eukaryota; kingdom Metazoa; phylum Chordata; class Chondrichthyes; order Myliobatiformes; family Dasyatidae; genus Hypanus; species Hypanus sabinus. The sequence goes on along the minus strand of NC_082711.1, from coordinate 64,309,554 downwards.
TTGGAATACTGGAGATTTAAATCTCACCGAGCCATTAAATGTTGAACAATGGATAGGAAAGCTGCATTAGGGTTAAACTAATATTAAACTAAACGAAGACGTTGCATAGAACAGTGGTTCCCAACCACTGGGCCGTGGACCAGTACCGGGCCGCAAAGCATGTCCTACCGGGCTGCGAGGAAACGATATGATTTGGCGACATGAAACGATATGAATCAGCTGCACCTTTCCTCATTCCCTGCCATGCCCACTGTTGAACTTGAACGCATGCGAGGTCATTACGCATGCGAAGTCATTACCCATGCAAGGTCATCAGTCGCCTAAACGCAGTGATACCCTCACGCCAGGGATCACTGGTTGGCCTCGGGTAAACGGCGGCCTCGCATGGCCAGCGAGAAGTTCCGTTGCTACTGGCTTGGAGCATGGACAGATGGGCGCCGCCTCTAAACCTGTTCACCACACTGAATGTCCGTGGGGAACCCGGTGCTAAAATATTCACAGACGACCTAATTCGGGCTCAGGGTTTCGTAAGTGGCAGAGCAGTCACCTCGCCGCGATCTACTGAAAGTCATTCCTCGAGACAAACTTTTGTCAGCCAATAGACCCTACCTACCGACATGGGGGGGCAGGCATATGCCCTGTTGCACTCTTCCTTGCTCTCCAGACTGTGACTGCTGCGGCCCCGGCACGGGGACCTCCGGCCCTTACCTTGTCCTCTCACCCCACCCACGACCAGCTGCACTTGGCCAAGGCAGTGGGCGGGCAGAAAGCTGGAGTTTGGGCCCGGAAGCTGTCTAATGAGGCAACGAAGCCCTTAAAACTGCTTCGGCACCTTGAGTCCAAGCACCCCGCACTTAAAGACAAACCTGTTGAGGTTTTTGAGCGGAAAAAATGTGTGCAAGCAGGACAGAAGCAAGTGCTGATAGCCACGGAAACTAAACTGTGGAATAGACTGGACATAAGGAACCCCCTTCGAGTATCACTGTATTCCGGTTGTGTTTAACACCCCCCACCCCTTGTCAGCTGGTCCGCAAGAATATTGTGAATATTAAACCGGTCCATGGTGCGAAAAGGTTTGGTGACCCCTGCCATAGACCAGTTCAGCTCTGGACAGGCCATTTGGTCCATAAGATATAGCAGCAGAATTAGGCCACTTGGCCCTTCAAGTCTGCTCCACTATTTCTTCATGGATGAACCAAATTTCCTCTCAGGCCCAATCTCCTGCCTCCACCCCCCCTCACCCATCCTGTATCCCTTCATGCCCTGAACAATCAAGAATCCCTCAGCCTCTGCCTTAAATATACATAAAGACTTGGCCTCCACAGCTACCTGTGGCAAAGAATTCCACAGATACCCCACTCACTGGCTAAAGAAATTCCTTCTCATCTCCAGTCTAAAAAGACGCCCTTCTATTCTGAGGTTGTGTCCTCTGGTCTTAATCCCAACATAGGAAACATCCTCTCCATACCCACTCTATCAAGGCATTTTGTCATTCGATAGGTTTCAATTACGTCACCCGTCATTCTTCTGAATTCTAGTGAATACAGGTCCAGAGCCATCAAATGCTCTTCATATGACAAGCTGTTCAATCCTGAAATCATTACCATCCATCTCCTTTGAACACTCTCCAGCTTTAGCACATCCTTTCTAAGGGCCCCATATCTGTTCACCAGACTCAAGAGAGGCCTCACCAGCGCTTTATAAAGTCTCAATGTTACAACCCTGCTTTTACATTCTAGTCCTTTTGAAATGAATACTAACATTGCATTTGCCTTCCTCACCACAGACTCAACCTGCAAATTAACCTTTAGGGAATCCAGCACAAGGACTCCCAAGTCCCTTTGCACCTCAGTTTTTTGTATTTTCTCTCCATTTAGGAAATAGTTAACCCTTTCATTTCTTCTACCAAAGTGCATGACCATACACTTCCTGACACTGTATTCCATCTGCCCATTCTCCAAATCTGTCTAAGTCCTTCTGTAGTTTCTCTACTTCCTCAAAACTATCTGCCCCTCCACCTATCTTCATATTGTCTGCAAACTTTGCAACAAAGCCATCAATTGCATCATCCAAATCATTTATAACCTAAAAAGAATCAGTCCCAACACAGATCCTGTGGAATACCACTAGTTAGTAGCGGCCAGCCGAAAAGGCTCCCTTTATTCTCACTCTTTGCCTCCTGTCAATCAGCCATTGCTTGATCCATGGGAGAATCTTTCCTACAGTATTATAGGCTCATAGCTTGTTAAGCAGCCTCATATGTGGCACCTTGTCAAAGTCCTTCTGAAAATCCAAGCACATAATATCAACCGATTCTCCTATGTCTACCCTGCTTGCTATTTCATCAAAGAATTCAAACAGATTTGTCAAGCAAGATTTTCTCTTGAGGAAATCATGCTGACTATGACATATTTTATCATGTGCCTCCATGTCCTTGAGATCTCATCCTTAACAATCAATTTCAACATGATCCTAACCTCTGACTTCAGACTAACTGACCTTTTTAATTCCCTTTACTCCACTGTGATACTGAGCCATCTGACATTAGCGTTTCCTTCTCAAATTTCAGGGTGAATTCAATCATATAATGATCACTTTTCCCTAAGGGTTTTTATTTACCTTGAGCACTCTAACCAGTTCCGGTTCATTGCTCAATATGCAATCCAGAATAGCTGATCCCCTAGTGGGCTCAACCATGAGCTGCTCTAAAAAGCCAAGTCATAGGCTTTCCAGACGTTCTCCCTCTTGGAGTGCAGCACCAGCCTGATTTTCCCAAACTAACTGCATGTTGAAGTCCCCCATGACTATTGTAACATTGCCCTTATGGCATGCATTTTCTATCTCCCATTGTAATTTGTAGGCCACATCCTTACTACTGTTTGAGGGTCTGTATACAACTCCCATCAGGGTCTTTCTTCAGCACGATCTCTCCGGTTCCCATTCCCTCGCCAAATTAATTTAAACCCTCCCAATCAATTCAAGCCAACCTGCTTGAAGGATATTGAATCCCCTCTGGTTCAGGCGTTACCTGCAACCTGCCCCTTTTGTACAGGTCATACCTTCCCCAGAAGAGATCCCAGTGATCCATAAATCTCTGTCGTGCCCACAGAGCCTTGTCTCTGTTCCTCTGACTATGGAATCTCCTATCAACACTGCAGTCCTCTTCACCTCTCTACTCTTCTGAGCCACAACACCAGACTCAGGGTCAGAGATCCGGTCACTGAGGCTACCCCCTCCCCTCCCCTCCCACCCCTCTGGTAGGTCGTCCCCTGAACAGTATCTAAATTTGTGCACTTATTAATAAGGGGAACTCTGCACTGGCTGTGCATTTACCCTCCTCCTCCTGTCATCAGTTACCTGTCCCCTGCAATCTAGGGGTGAGTACCTCCTGTAGCTCCTGTCTATCGCCTCCTCATCCTCCTGTATGAGTCAAAGGTCATCAAGCTGCAGCTCCAGTTCCTTAATATGTTCTCTCATGAGATGTAACTCGGTGCACCTGGCACAGATATGTGTATCTGGGACGCTGGATATCTCCCAGAATTCCCACAGTGTGCACAGAGCACAAGACACTGCCTCTGGAGCCATTCCCACTTTAACTACTAGGCCATAACAAATGAGGAATAAACAAATAAGAACAGAAAGAGAGTAACTTGCACAACACTTTACCTCACCCAAGCCTGATGAGCCAAAGCCACTCTGAACGCTGGCATACTCACAAGTATGGCCATTCCACTTGTAGCTGTGGTATTTCCACTGGCCATTTCTAATGACTGCCTCTTGCTGAATGAGCGCTCCTCAACTCAGAGAAACTGCCACAAAGCTGTACCTTTAAAATCTTGATCACTATCCTGATTAAAAGCTGACTCTTTTTACGCACCCCTGACGTTGATTGACCAACTCAGAGAAAACTGCCACGAAGCTCTGCTTTTTAAATCCTGAAAGCTGACCTGACTAAAGATAGCTCCTTTCATGCATTGCCTCCTGCTGATTAGTTGCTCCTCTACTCAGAGAAACTGCCATGAAGCTCTGCCTTGGAAATTTTGACCGCCGACCTGATAGAAGCTCTTTTTACGCACCCCTGGCATTGATTGTCCAATTCAGTCCATGATGTTGTGCTGATCTTGATGCCAATTTATACTAAATTTCCTCTTCCCATGTAGCATCCATACCCTTCCATACATGTTTCTATCTAAAACATCTTAAATTCCAACAAACTGCCTAATTCCACTTTTACCTCCAGTACTCTTTCCAGGCAGCTTTCGCTCTCTGTGTTAAAAACTTGCCCTTTATGTCACCTTTAAACTTCCCCCTTCTAACCTTAAAACATGCCTTGTGATATTTGACATTTCTTCCCTGACTGTCTAGCCTATCTATGCTTCCCATAATTTTAAGACCTCTTTTAGATCTCCCCTCAGCCCCTGATGCTCTGGGGTTGAGCACAGAACATAGAACAGCACAACACAGAACAGAGCCTTCTGCCTACGATGTGCCAACCTTTTAACTTACTTTAAGACCAATCTAACTTTTTCCTCCCCCACAGCTCTGAATTTCTCTTTCATCCTTGTGCCTAACTAAGTGTCCCTGGCAGCATCTGCGCACCCGCCATGCTTCGTGTAAAAGTATCTCCCTCTGACACTCCCTATACTTTCTCCAATCACGTTAAGATGATGCCCCTTGTCCAGCCTTTCCTCATAAATCATGTACTCTAATACAGGCTGCATCCTGGTATACCTCTTCTGCATCTCTCCACCGTCTCCATGTTCTTTCTATGAAGGGGAGACATGAACTGCATACAAATGTGCTGTATGACCTAGTTTTACACAGGTGTAATATTCCTAACAACAAAGACAAGCATACCGAATACCTTCTGCGTCACCTTATCCACTAGTGTAGTCACATTCAGTGAACTATGGACCTAGGCACTAAGATCCCTCTGTACTTCTAAGCTATTGAGGGGCCTTTCCTTCAAAAGTATACTTTCTCCTTTCATTTGTGCAACACCTCACACTTGTCTAGATTAAGTCAAGTCAAGTCACTTTTATTGTCATTTTGACCATAACTGCTGGTACAGTACATAGTAAAAATGAGATGTTTTTCAGGACCATGGTGTTACATGACAAAGTACAAAAACTAGACTGAACTACATAAAAAACAACAGAAAAAAACTACACTAGACTACAGACTTACCCAGGACTGCATAAAGTGCACAAAACAGTGCAGGCATTACAATAAATAATAAACAAGACAATAAGGTGTCAGTCCAGGCTCTGTGTATTGAGGTGTCTGATGGCTTGGGGGAAGAAACTGTTACATAGTCTGGTCGTGAGAGCCTGAATGCTTCACTGCCTTTTCCCAGACAGCAGGAGGGAGAAGAGTTTGTATGAGGGGTGCATACAGTCCTTCATAATGCTGTTTGCTTTGCGGATGCAACTTGTAGTGTAATTGTCCGTGATGGCTAGACAAGAGACCCTGATGATCTTCTCAGCAGACCTCACTATCCGCTGTAGGGTCTTGTGATCCGAGATGGTGCAATCTCCGAACCAGGCAGTGATGCAGCTGCTCAGGAAGCTCTCAATCCAACCCCTGTAGAATGTGATGAGGATGGGGGGTGGGAGATGGACTTTCCTTAGCCTTCACAGAAAGTAGAGACGCTGCTGGGCTTTCTTTGCTATGGAGCTGGTGTTGAGGGACCAGGTGAGATTCTCCGTCAGGTGAACACCAAGAAATTTGGTGCTCATTACAATCTCTACCGAGGAGCTGTCGATGTTCAGCGGGGAGTGGCTGCTCCGTGCCCTCCTGAAGTCAAAAACCATCTCTTTTGTTTTGTACACATTCAGAGACAGGTTGTTGGCTCTGCACCAGTCCGTTAGCCGCTGCACCTCCTCTCTGTAAACTGACTCATCGTTCTTGCTGATGAGGCCCACCACGGTTGTGTCATCGGTGAACTTGATGATATGGTTCGAGCTGTGTGTTGCAGCACAGTCGTGGGTCAGCAGAGTGAACAACAGTGGACTGAGCACACAGCCCTGGGGAGCCCCGTGCAAAGTGTGATGGTGTTGGAGATGCTGCTCCTGATCCGGACTGACTGAGGTCTCCCAGTCAGGAAGTCTAGTATCCAGTTGCAGAGGGAAGTGTTCAGGCCCAGTAGGCTCAGCTTTCCAATCAGTTTCTGAGGGATGATTGTGTTGAATGCTGAACTGAAGTCCATGAACAGCATTCAAACGTATGTGTCTTTTTTGTCCAGGTGGGTTAAGGCCAGGTGGAGGGTGATGGCAATGGCGTCATCAGTTGAGCGGTTGGGACGGTATGCAAACTGCAGGGGGTCCAGTGAGGGGGCATCAGGGTCTTGATATGCCTCATGATGAGCCTCTTGAAACACTTCATGATGATGAATGTGAGTGCACTGGGATGGTAGTCACTTAGGCAGGACACTGAAGACTTCTTCAGCACAGGGACGATGCCCAGCGACGGGGGCATGGGGATTAAACTCTATCTGCCACTTCTCTGCCCATATACATATATATATATATATATATATATATATATATATATATATATATATATAACTGATTTATATTGCACTGTATTCTTTGATAGTCCTGCATACTATCTACAACTCCACCCATCCTGGTGCAAACTGCAAAGTTGCTAATCTACCCATTTACATTTAAATCTAAATCATTGATATACAGGATATCACAAAGAACAGTGGTTGTTGTGGAGCACCACTGGTCACAGACCTCAATCCAGAGTAACATTCTTCCACCCATAATCTATGTCTTCTATGGGCACAGCAGTTCCGAATCCAAACTTACAATTCAGCCAGGATGCCATGCATCTTTATCTTCTGAATCAACCTATCCTGAAGGACCTAATCAAATATTTTGAAATTCCTTTTGCTCAACTTAAACCTATGCCCACTAGCTTTAGACATCTCTACCATGGGAAAGAGATACTGGCTATCTATGCCCCTCATAATTGTCCATCCTATCTCCTCTTATAACTCAAGCCCTCTAATTCAGGCAACACCTTAGTATTTTCAGCAGCCTCCAGTTTAAGCAGCACCATTCTTCTTGTAACAAATGAACCAAGCTGCACTCAATACTTACTCTAGGAAATACAAGCAACACACACAAAATGCTGGAGGAACTCAGCAGGTAGCATCTATGTTAAAGAGTAAACAATCGATGTTTCAAGACTGATGAAGGATCTCAGGCCAATATGTCAGATGTTTGCTTTTTCCCATTGAAGCTGCCTGGCTTGCTGAGTTCCTCCAGCCTTTGTGTGCGTTGCCTGAATTTCCAGCATCTGCAGATTTTCTTGCACGTGTGTGTCTAGTAACCACAGTTCTGATGACAGGCCTAAGCAAGGATGGTGAGGATCCAAGTACTGAAGTGTCTGAGACAGAATTGAGACACAACTCTGAGACTGAGATGAGAACAGGGTTCTTGACTAGACGAGCACCTAATGAGACTAGATGAGAATCTAAATGAGGCAAGAATCCTAAATGCAATTGTAGACTGAACCAAAGTTCAGTTGACAATGGGGCACCGAAAGTGAGTTCCGGTGCTCTTTAAATATCCAAATCTTGGTGCCAAATCATGTCTGTTAATAAGTGGAGTGGGCCAGGATCTTTAAGGGTACTGCACCAGCTAGCAATACTCTGGAGAATCAGAACACCTAAACCCTGGAGACTGGCATGGTCCAGTGCATCCCATAACAACAGGAGGCCATTAAGAAGATATTATTGAAAACCTGCACCAAACATTAGCTTGCTGCAAGGGATCCTTTGTTAAAATGGAATTGAATGTGTTCTTAGTGCAAAAAAAAACCTTCTGTACCATTGGGACTTACTGAACTCTCTACTTCTTTGATTTCATGTATTAAATAACATTTTTGGATGGGTTTCCATTCACCATGTGAAGCAATTTTATTCCATCTGCCTTGCAGTTGCAGATTTGCTTGGCTACCTCTTTCAATTTCCATGTGATTTTACTTTCAATTAACGTCAATGTAAAATAAGAGTATCACCCTGGTTGATTCCTTTTCCAAAGCTAGGTTCCAAATATTGTCCCCTTTTCCCATTCCCAGAACCTCACCCCATCCCAGCATTCTTCGTCAAATTCAAAATGTGCTTAGAACTTCTTTTAACTTCGAAAATGTATTTCCATAAAAGCAAAATCTTGTGAACCATCTACTTGTGTTAAATAAATAACAGAAATAGAAGCATGTCTACTAATCTACTACATTGTTAACATGATTGTAAATTGTGCAGCTGAGTAGACTAAGTTCTTTTTTGAGACGAGTGCCCTCTGAGTAATGTAGTATTTAATGGAGTGGTCAGGTTTCATTGATTTTTGCTACATGCTTCGGATTTTATCTGTGCTTACTGTTTCCCTCGAGAAAAAACATTTTATGCATATTATATGACTATTAATTTTTCCCAAATATTAGGTTAAGGTTTCACATCAAGCCATCATTCAGACATCCAGCAAACATTGTCTGTGAGGTTGGGAGTATCATTGAAAGGGTGAAGCCCAACAGAAACTGATTGACACAAAAGATTGTGAGAGTGATACAGATCTGTTAATCATAACTGACCTGTCTCCTTCTCTCCCTTTAATTATCTCCCTGCATTTTGATCTCCAGACTGATCAGTTGTATTTCATTAAGCTTTCACATTCTTTCGCAACCAGCATGAGGACCTTTTGTGTCTGTCATTCAACCTCCTGGATCATAGAACAGTAAAAGGCCCGTTGACTCACAATGCCTGTGGTGCACATGATGCCAAATTAAACTCTCAGTCCCTCTCCCTATTCTCATGTCATCTGTTTTCATTCACTGTAAATAAACGGGAAGCATCCTATCCCGATGCAACACGGCTTCGTATGGCATCTGCTCTGCCCACGACTGCAAGGAATGCAGAGAGTCGTGGATGCAGCTCAGCATATCACAGAAAGCAGCCTCCACTCTGTAGGTTCAGTCTACTCCTTATGTTCTTAGTAATTCAGCTCACATAATCAAAGACTCCACTCACTCTAGGGTTCTATCCTCTCCATCCACGCACCTCCCTTCTTTGTTACAAGAGCCTGGAAACATGCACCACCAGACTCAAGAACAGACTACACAATTATAAGACTATCGAATGATCTCCTGTGGACTCCTAACCTCACAATCTGCCTTGCCATGGCCTTGCACCATAATGTCTGCAATTTCTGTGTAACAATAGTATTCACTCTGCATTGTCGTTACTTTTCCCTTGTACTCTGATGTGATGAATGATCAGTATGGATGGCATGCAAAACAGAAGTTTTTCACTGTATCTCACTACAAATGACAATATTAAAACAATCTACCAACTTCAAACAAAATCAGTTTCTACCTTTTCCTATAACAAACAACAGAAAATCTGCAGATGCTGGAAATCCAAGCAACTCACACAAAATGCTGGAGGAATTCAGCAGGACAGACAGCATTTGTGGAAAAAGTACATTCAACATTTTGGGCCAAGACCCTTCGGCGGGATTGGAGAGAAAAAGATGAGGAATAGATTTAAAAAGTGGGGGGAGGGGAGAGAGAAACACAAGTTGATAGGTGAAAGTGGGAGGGGGAGGGATGAAGTAAAGAGATGGGAAATTGATTGGTGAAAGAGATACAGGGCTGGAGAAGGGGGAATTTCATAGGAGAAGTCAAAAGACCATGGAAGAAAGAAAGGGAGGAAGGAGCACCATCGACAGATATATTGGAATGAGAATGGGAAGCTGAATTAAAATTGTTAGCACTTGGAAATCCCACTTTTTCTGGCAGGTACTCGGCAAAGTGGTCTCCCAATCTACGCTGAGTCTCATCGACATACAGGAGGCCGCACCGGGAGCACCAGCCACAGCAGATGACCCCAACAGACACAAGTGAGGTGTCGCCTCACCTGGAAGGACTGTTTGGGGCCCAGAATGGTACTGAGGGAGGAGGTGCCAGGAGGGACATCTGTGGGGAGGGACAAATGGACAAGGGAGTTGTGTAGGGAGAAATCCCGATGGAAAGCAGAGAGTGGGTGGGGGGGGGGAGAGAAAGATGTGTTTGCTGGTGGGATCTCATTCGAGATGCTGGAAGTTCTTGAGAATTATGAGCTGGATGTGGAGACTGGTGGGGTGGTAGATGAGGACAAGAGGAACCCTATCCCTGGTAGGGTGGTGGGAAGATGGGGAAAGAACAGTCATGCATGAAATGGAAAAGATGTGGTTGAGGTTAGCTTTGACGGTGGAGGAAGGGAAGCTCCCTTTCTTTGAAAAAGGAGGACATTTTCTTCACTCTAGAATGAAAAGCCTCATCCTGAGAGCAGATGCAGCAGAGAAGGAGCAATTGAGAGAAAGGGATGGGGTTTTTATAAGTAACACGGTGGAGAAAGGAATAGACCAGGTAGCTGTGAGAGCCCATGGGCTTATAATCAATATCAGTAGGTAAGTTGTCTCCAGAGATGAGAGACAGAGAGATTGAGAAAGGGGAGGGAGGTGTCAGAAATGGACCAGGTAAATTTGAGTGCAGGGTGAAAGTTGGAGGCGAAGTTGATGAAATCTACGAGATCTGCATGATTGCCGGAAGCAGCACCAATGCAGCTGTTGATGTAACTTAGGGAAAATGGGGCACAGGCATCTTTTTTCCTCTCTCACCTTTTTTCCTTGCCTGCCCATCCCTCCCTCTGGTGCTCCTCGCCCCTTGTCTTTCTTCCATGGCCTTCTGCCCTCTCCTCTTAGATTCCCCCTGCTCCAGCCTGCATCTCTTTCACTATCAACTTCCCAGCTCTTTACCTCAACCCTCCCCCTCCTGGTTTCACCTATCACCTTCTGTTTCTCCCTCCCCTCCCCCACCTTTTAAATCTAGTGCTCATCTTTGTTTCTCCAGTCCTGCCGAAGGGTCTCGGCCCGAAACATCGACTGTACTTTTTTCCCATCGATGCTGCCTGGCCTGCAGCATTTTGTGTGAGTTTCTACCTTTTCCTGTATATTTTCAATACTGTAACACTTTACAGCACCAGTAATCAGGGATAAATTCCTACTGCTGTTTGTAAGGAGTTTGTACATTCTCCCCATGACCACATGGGTTTCCTCCAGGTGCTCTGATTTCCACCCACGTCCTAAAGATGCATGCACATGCTTTGTTGGCGTGAGGATCATTGTGACATTGTGAGGTGACCCAACTCACCCTCGGACTGTGATGACCGTTGATGCAAATGACGCGTTTCACTGTATGTTTCAATGCTTGGATGTACATGTTACAAATCACACTAATCTTGGCATCTTTAAGTTCTCGCAATCCTCACGGTGCAGCTGTTATTTATACTCAAAATATATTTCACGTTAATTTGTACTTATGATCTTCTACATGAGAACCATTTACCATTGTTACTTATAGAGTACAGTTCACTGATTTATTGGCCAGATTTTAATGAGCGAATATACGCAGCCTCCTGGGATTTGCGTGAATCCTGGCAACGGGTTATTTTTAAAAGTAGTTATTTTGTGAAATATGATGATGATTGTTTCTTATCCCTGAGAGCTTAGCAGTTGCTGGTCAGTCATGTTCACAGTCATATCTGTTCAGTGAAGTCAAGCCTAAAGACCTCTGGGGTTCCAGAAGGGAATTAGATATACGGAAAGAATTTCAACAGTTTACCCAAAGGAATGAATGTTTTGGTAAGAGCAACATTTATATTATTGGAATGTCACCTTTGAAGAAGTATCAAGCAATTTCATGCTACCAGTTACCTTTATACTGCCAGTCAGTTTGTGATGGTAAGATTATAAATAACATGAATAGTGCAGTATGTAATATCACACATTTATAGCTATCAGAAATCTTTCTGGAATATTTTTTATTGCTCGACCTGAAAAGCATTCCTTTGAGCTAGCTAAGGAGCTCTTGGTAACATCATGAGAGACTGAACCCGCCATTGTGCATCTACCTCGTGGAATGTACGTACAGATCAGTTCTGCACTTGCGTTATTTTGGAGACCAGTATTCATCCCTTGCTAATTAGCAGGCCTGCTATCTTGAAAGTAATTTTGCATCTGTGGGAATTGTAAAATAAACGGTTTTAAAATCAAATAATTTGAGGCAAAACTTCTTGGCAAAACCATAAGGGAAACCACTTAAGGCAAAAATTACACCGTCTGACCAATGTACATAGGGTCTCATATTTCATTTTACAGAAATACTTTAAAGCTGCATTTATAGATTGTAGATTTATCAGGGATGTTCACAAAGTTGAACAAAGCAATGTATATTAATCAAAATGCTTAGATTACTCTACTTATTACTCAGAACTTGAATGTTCAGTTATGGCAACAAACCAACACTTATTTAGTAGTAAACCAAATTATTTTCTAGTGATCAAATTATTGTTTCACATATTAAATTAGCTCAGGTTATGCACATAAAATGTGTAAGTGCTAAACAAGTGAATTGGCATATTTAAGTATCACCAATTAAAGCATGCTTCATGAATATCTGAAAGTAAATTATATATTTCTAAAGTTATTTGTGGGTACATTTTGAATCTTTAGCAAAAATGAATAATCTAGACTTGTATAGCATACTGATCAGCAGCCTATTATATTGACAACAGGAGAAGAAAATATTAGACACTTACAGACACGATGTCTCTCGGCGAGCATAAATATATTCACATTTACCATGCATGCAAACATGTTCTGAACAAGGCTGGTAGTTTCCAGTGTACATATCTTCTCTTTGATCACTGGCATCTTAAAGTAAACAAACAACTGTCAGTATTATCTTCACTCCTTTCTTTTGGTACAAGTTTCCTGCTTTGGTTGTCATTCTGCTATGCATGGCACAGGTAATTTTCAAAAAGTATTTAGAGTAATTTAAATTAAATCCCTTCTGTCTTCAATTGTGTTTTACTAACTATCGTATTTCATTGGATAAGGTAATGTTGCTGAACCTGCATCACAGAAAGATAGGTGATCTGAAATTAAATACTCCATTCACGAAGATGACGAGCCTATCTGTCATAAAGGGAATTGTTCCTGAGCATTGCCATCTAAGACCACTATGCAGTACATAAATATTTTCAGCATGCTTCAGACTTGGGCCTTCCAGGTGTAGATATAAAAACAGATCTGTTTGCTGTTCTATTTGACTGTTAAAAGATGAGCTGTTTTTCCTTGCTCTTGCAGGTTATTAGAGATATTTACATGGGACTGACACTCTTCTTTAACACGCACAAAATGCTGGAGGAATTCAGCAGGCCAGGCAGCATCTATGGAAAAGAGTAAGCAGTCGATGCTTCAGGTGCAGACCATTATTCGGGACTGGAAAGTCCCTACGTGTTTGCTGAACATGCATTACAGTAAGATGCATGCTCCTCTTCTTTGTATTTGGATGCCAAATAGGAAGAGCATAAACTATGCACTACTGGACCTGATTGGTTTTAAACTGGAATTATTCCATTGAAGTCCATCCTTCCCCTGGGCCTCTTGGCTGTAAGTGAATTTTGAATATACTAATGGTCTATATGTTTATCCTTAATTGAAAGTTTTCATGAGGCACCCAACAGCAGCCAATCAGAGCAAGGATTCATTAGCAAAGATGAATTAAAAAAGCCAGGTCCAAATGGACCAGCCTTTCTTTGAGAGGACAGTGTTAGAATGGGGCCTAGTATTCACTTCAAGAGGACTAGAATATAAAAGCATGGATATAATGCTGAAGCTTTATAAAGCTCAGGTGAGGCATCACTTGGCATATTGTGAACAGTTTTGGGCCACTTATCTAAGAAAGGATCTGTTGACATTGCAGAGAGTTCAAAGGAGGTTCATGAAAATGATTCTGGAATTGGAAGGTTTGTCATATGAGGACCATTAGATGGCTCAGTGTCTCTACTAACTGGAATTCATTAAAATGAGGGATGACCTCACTGAAACCTACAGTTCCTGTGTGCAGTCTTGGTCAGCTACCTACAGTAAAGGTATAAAAAGAGTACAGAGGAAATTTACAAGGATATTGCTGGGACTGGGTTATAATATTGAATAGGTTAGAATTTTATTCGTTAGAACCCAGTAGATTGAGAGGAGATTTGATAAAGGTATACAAAGTTATGAGGAGCACAGATAGGGTAAATGCAAGCAAGTTGTTTCCACTAAGGTTGGTTAAGATTACATCTAGAGATCATGGGTTAAGGGTGAAAGGTGAAACATTTAAGGGAGACATGAGGGGAAACCTTTTCTTCCAGCAGGTGGTGAGAGTGTGGAATGAGCTGTCAGCACGAGTGGTGGATGCGATTTTGATTTCAACATTTAAGAGAAGTTTGGATAGGTACATATAAGGGAGGGATCTGGAGGGCAATGCTCCGGGTGCAGGTTGATGGGACTAGGCAGTTAAATTGTTTCAGCACAGACTAATTGAGCCAAAGGACCTGTTTTTGTGCTGTAGTTTTCTTTGACTCTGCATCGAACAAACTTCTATTCACACTGTTGTAGTTTGTATAACACTTCTTTGTTACAATTTTGAATTACAGATTATAATATTAAAGATTTCAGGCCTGAACCAGTGAAAATGCAGAGATTCTGAACAGTCTTTCCAAAGTTTGCCAACAACTTGTTTTGGAACACGTTAAATGGACTTGCTGTATGGTTCCTTCAATCTTTCATTATTTAACTTAATTGTTTTAAAATATTTTAAATGTATAAAAATGAGTAGCTTCATGTCTTGTTCACTCACAATTCACCTGCCCACATTCTTTTAAAGTCCATTGCTGCAATTGGACTCCTGCCAGAGTAAACAAGTGTTTTCTTCTCTTGAGTTTCATTGATTTGAATCAGCAAGGTACAAATTCAAAATGAATTCTTCAGATGACTCACGGCTTTGTCGAAAGTAAAAAGCTGAAGTATATGCCTCTAACATGTCACTTACAGATGCACAGTGGATGGTGTGCATCTGTGGCTGAAATCAATGTCGCTCCATTTTGGGAAATGCAACAAAAGGAGGAGATGGCAGCTCCCTCACTGTGTTATTGCTATTCACTACAGGGCATTCAGGACTATCTATCAGTCATCAATCAAACATATATGCTCTATGCCTGTCATTTGATTGATAGAGGCAGGAGCAGCAAAATTGAAGGAAGAGGAACCCTGCATGAAACTGGTTGTGCCTTCCAATGAAGCAGCCTGCCACAGCTCATTTCAGAAATCAGCCACAATCAAATATTATTATGGCAGAGAAAGATTCTTGATAAGAAAGATGATAAAAGGTTACTGCAAGTATGTCAGGATTCAGAACTGAGATTCCATCCAGTTAACCATGATCATTTTAGATGGGATAGTGGAGTCAAGTGGCCTACTTCGGCTCCTGATTCACACATTCACTGTGCTAACTGTATCCATTATAAATTGTAAGGGTGGAAAGCTGCAGGAGGGGTGTGGGACAGCTGGCAGAGAAGGAGTGTCAAGGGCAGAAGGTGGCCCAGCCCCGAGACACCAGGCAAGGTCAGTTGATTCCAAACGTTTGATTTATTGATCATTACATAATGTCTCCCTGGTGCTTTCTGCTTCCTCCCCTCTCCCTTCTGCTTTTCCCACCCATGATTCCTCCCTGCATCCTTCCCATTCTCAGTCCACAATAAGACCCATTTCAGAATCAGGTTTATCATCACTCACATACAGTATGTCATAAGTTTCTTTTTTGTGGGAGCAGAACAGTGCAAAACATAAAGTTACTATAGTAAAGTGCAAAAGTCTTCAGCTCCCTAGCTGTATATATGTGGGGTGGCACGTTAGCATAATGTTTTAGAGTACTAGCTACCTGGGTTCAATTCCCATTGCTGTCTGTAAGAAGTTTGTGCTTTGTGTAGGTCTCCTCATGGTGCTCTGGTTGCCTCCCACAGTCCAGAGAATTAATTGGTCATGATAAATTGTCCCATGATTAGTCTATCTAAAACGGGGGTTGTTGGGTGAAGCAGCTCGAAGGGCCAGAAAGCCTATTCCACGCTGTGGTAGATAGATAGATAGACAGAAAGACTGATGAGCCCAAGACTTTTGCACAATATAAATATTTCACCTTGGTCAAGGCTTCATTTTCAATTATGTATCACCAACACGATCAATGCAGCAACACAAGGTAATTTCCTGGCCATAGAGCTCACCCATCAAGTTATACACACCATCTTAGCAATTATTTTCCAACCAGAGAAAAAAGTTCTGCTAAGTCTAACTAAACTGTTCTATAATAGCTCTGGTGAGTTCACTTAGTCTAGTTTGAAATGGAGCAAATCTGCAGAAAATGAAAGTGTGTGAATTCCCCAATTCTGGCTTATTCAAATAAATCCTAGTATATTTATGTCAGTCACAAAGGGGGGGGGGGGGGGTCCTGCAATTTACCTTTAATTTCTGTTCCCAGCTGAAATCCATTGTCCTTCCCCAAAGAACCAGCGTCATCTAAAAAGAAGCAATAACATATTGGCAAAATGATTCATGGCCAACTAAAACCAAAGATGCTGGTCAAGCAGGTTCAATAGAGGAACAAGAACATCAGAGTTAATGCTTCACTTTGACAATCAGTGGTCAGAACTGGTGAAAGTTAGAAATAAAGTTTTAAATGTAAAGGAAGTGGGGAGGGTAAGTACCAAAATAGAATGTCAGCTTTAGGATGGAAAGAACCAGAGAACTGACGATGCACACAATGTGCTGGAGGAGCTCAGCAAGACAGGCAGCATCTGTGGATGGGAATAAACAGCTGACGTTTTGGCCCGACACCCTGCGTTAGGACAGGAAAGGAAGGGGCAAGAGATCAGGAAAGAAGGAGGGGGGAGGGGAGGAAGAAGTACAAATTGCAGGTGATAGGTGAAACTAGGAGGGGAGGGGGTGAAGTAAAGAGCTGGGAAGTTGATTGGTGGAAGAGATAAGGTCTGGAAAAAGGGGAATCTGACAGGAGAAGGCAGAAGACCATGGAAGAAAGGGAAAGAATTGACATCAAGAGGGATTATAATATGAGGTGAAATAAGGCAACAAAATAAAAAAGTTTAATACAATATCTCACAGAAGAAGTAAATGAATAATCATCCCAAATTACCACAAGAAAGAGGAGTGCTTTGCTGGATATTTGAAATAAAAATACTCTAATTATTGATCCTAATGTTGAATCTACAATGCCGTAATACACGTTGTCTTAAGATAGATAGTGTACCTTGTTAAGGGCTGCTATAAAAATTCCTGAAGGCATAGAGACCAACGTGGTTGAGGGACAGAATTAAAGTGGCAGGGAACTGGTTCACAGTCATATCTGAGGACAAGAGCAAGTATATTGTTCTATGTTGAAGGGAATATAAATATAAACGAATCATTGTCTCAGTTGGAATGTGTTAGCTTGTGGAAGGATGGAGAAGCAACAGTTTAAAGGAGAGACGTTTCATTTCCTGCTGTGCACGCGATGGTGTGGTGGGGAGGGGAGCGGCTGGAGACAGAGTGAAACAACAAACTTTCTATAGTAAACCGTCCTTTTAAAATGCTGAAAGAGGAGAAGCAAGGGAAATGATGTACTGCTGATACTTTCCTGGTGGTATTTCCACCCCACTGCCTTCTTGTTCTCGGGCACATTGCTCCTGGGGACAATCATTTTCAGCATGAACAGCACAAGCAACTGAAATGAACACTATTATTTTCAAAGCTTCCTGTCTTGTCATTATAGGTTTCAACTAAAACAAACTGGTCAAATCACTTAACATACTATAGAATCGCTGAGATATAACTTGGCCATTATGTATATTCCTGCAATGAACTATGTCAATTTTGCCCCACCGTGAACTTCAACTAACTGTATTTTATCTCATATGGAAAGTAAGCTGAGGTTGGAGCTCAGATTGATATCTCCAGAGAGAGAAAAGGGACAAATACAAGTAATTATAGTTTGATCTAAAATTACACAACAATCTGAAAAAGCTTCACTGTGTTCTACTGAGTCAGGTATATTGATTATTGTCTCATCTCCAAGCCGATGAGAAAAGTGAATAAATGTTATATTCAGATTCACACTCTGACATTCTTCTTAATTCAGGTATGGAGAAGCAATGCCTATGGCAGCTTCTGAGTATCTTGCTTTGCCATAATCATTCCATCCCACCAAAAATCATTTATGCATAAAATGTCTCTGCATGCTTCATTGATCTAATTATTTATCTTCTTCCTTATGTCTTTTTGCACTGTCAAGGTGTCTCTAATTGATTGATAATAACTTTTAGAAGAATTTTCATGCCAATAGTGTTTACTTGCTATCAAGGTTTAGGCATAATTTACTAGATGGTCACCTTCCCAGCGTTTTAAAGGATATCTGTCCATGAGATAGATGTTCAAATTAATTCTTCCAATGGAAGTGTTTAAGCCTGGCATTGTCCAAATTCATGACAGACACACGAGCCAGAAATGAAGACTGAGATTAAAGTCCTGGCCAAAAGATATTTTTTAATCCACTAAGCAACAACTTACTGCATTCTTATAGTGTCTTTTAAATAGCAAAATAAATGCTCTGAAGCACTTCACTTGATATAAATTTAAAAATAATTAAAAAGGAATAGCAAAGTAACTTGTCATTTGGCTAAAGAGGTAAGTGAAATAGAAAACACTCAAAATACTCAGAGAACCATACAACATCTGGGGAGAGAAACAATACTTCAGCTATCACATTAAGTCCAAAAAGAATTGAAGACAAAACAAGCTTTAAAATTCACAGGAAAAAATAGGAAAAGGAGGAAAGGACAATAGAGAGTGTGGCAGTGGGAAGGAGAATTAAAATGCAGCTAAGTCTTCTGCAAAGCCATCATTCAATTTGGAATTGTATTCCTAATACAGAGGTTGCTGTATTATAGACATGAATAGAGTACACTGAATTGAAAGACATGCAAATAAATCATTGTTTTACCCAGAAGGAGTATTTATGTCCTTTGGCATTTGAAAGGCATATGTTGATGATGTTGTGACCTGTGTGATTGGGAAGATACCAGTGTAAGAGGATGGATACTGGTAGTGATGAAGGAGTGCAGTTCAATGTTGTGGAGGGAATAGTATAAAGAGAAAGGAAAGATTTGAACAGTCAATCTTTCGTGCCGAGACCCTTCATCAAGACCGGATGAATGGTCTCAACTCAAAACGTCGACTGTTCATTCCTCTCCATAGATACTGCCAGATCTGGTGAGTTCCTCAAGCATTGAGTATGTATTTCTCTGGATGTCCAGCATCTGCAGAACTTCTTGTGGTTAGGGAAAGATTTGTTTAATGGTGGTGAAACTTGACAAATAGTCTGTCAGGGGGCTAGTGAAATTAATGAGTAAATGGGAAATCCTATTGTGGTTCTCAAAGAAAAGGGAAAAAGGTGAGGTAAAAATAAGGAGCTGAAGTAACAAGAATGAGGGCATATTCAGCTGTGATAGAGAGAATCTATGGTTGAGGCAAAAGAAATATCAGAAGCGTTTTACAATAAAAGGTGGCATTGACTGAACATTTTTAATGGAAGCAGTGAAACTAGGAAAATGCAATGTTCAAGGCAGCACAATTAATATGATATTGGCAGTCAGTGCCTTTAAAATGAATCATGGCCCCAGATTTGCTGAAGAAACACTGCACCCTGTGAAGGCGACAGGAAGGTCAATTTGGCAACCCTAATTCAGAAGGAGGACATGACACTCATGCAATCCTTGGAAGGAGATTAAGGGGGAGACTGGTGAATTACTAGAGCAAAGGACATTCCAAATTTCCTTAAAAGCCAGCCATGGATTGAACCCCCACTGGTCTACATGGCAAGATCACCTATTGTGAGGAAATGAGCAAATAAATTGTTCACTCTGCAAATAATTTCAGAAAGGTGAATAAGGAGAGTGAGGGAGGAGGATTATTTTGTCCAGTGCTAAAGGAAAAAGAAAATAATTCTGAAATTATGCTGCTTTTAGGATCCATTTGAAATGCTCTATCAGTAAATCTTTGGCCGTGCATTAAGTTCGAATTTGTCCCTGTTCCTAACTGCACACATGCCCGAAATCTGATTGCCTTCAGCCATGCATTTGGCCTTGTTCCTGGCCACACACTTGGTGCCGTCTCTGACCATCCTCCTGATATGTTCCAATCATACACCTGACCCCATTCCTACCTCCACATCATAAGAAAAACAAGAGGGTAAGAAAATAAGTGCAGGAGTTGGCCCCTGAAGACAGTATCATTATTAACTATGATAATGGCTGATCTGCTTTGTGCCTCATCTTCTCTTTATAAGTTAGTTTCCTATCCCCTTTAAATCACTGATCTCTTTCTTTTAAAACACCTCCAATGATCTATGCCCAATAGCACTCTGGGGTAGAGAATTCCAGAGATTTACTACCCACTGCAAGAATACATTTCTATACACTCCTGTTTTAAATGACCACTGCCTAACCTTGTAACTATGTTCCTTTACGCAAGGTTCTCCCATAAGTGATAACACCTCAATGCCTGCACTGTCATGCTCTCTCGGGTTGCGTATGTTTTAGTTCTTCTAAACTCCACAGATTATAGATTTAATTTCTTTAGCTCCTGCGATGGGACAATCCTGTCATCCCAGGAGTTAGCTTAGTATATCTCTTTTAGTGTGCCTCCAATTCCAGTACATCCTTTCTTAAATAAGGGGACCAAAACTGCACTGAACTGTTGCTGCTTCTGACCTTTTCCAGATGTACATCTGAGCCAGTCTCAGCCAGAGTTCAGTTGCGCATTTGGCTCCATTTCCATTATATCCATCTACAGTCATATGGAAAGCTGTGACTGCAAAGGAGGAAGTGGGTAATTCCAAAAGGCTCTCTTCCTCACAAAATGCCTGGAGCATGGTCTTCCCATAGCCTCTACCATCCTGAATATCATTCTTTCATGTCATTCTTGAATATTAATTACCTAGCCTCTAGTGATCTCTGTGGTCGAAAATTCCACAGACACCGTCTGATAAAGAAACTTCTCTGGCTTAGAATCTAAAAGGCATACTCCATATACTGAGGCAGTGACCTCTAGTTTTGGACTCTTCAGCTATACAGAACAAATGTCACTCCACTCTTTAAGAAGGAAGGAAGACAAAAGAGAGGAAATTATAGGCCGTTTAGCCTAACCTCAGTTGCTGGGAAAGTCTCGGAGTCTATATTTTTAAGGATGAGGTTTCGTGGTAGTTGGAGACTAATGATAAAATAAGACAAATTCAGCATGGCTTTTATAAAGGGAAATCTTGCCTGACAAATCTGTTGGAGTTCTTCGAGAAAGTAAAAAGCAGAGTGGACGGGGGAGAGGCAGCGGATGTCATTTACTTGGATTTTCAGAAGATGTTTGATAAGAAGCCACACAGGAAAGATACTGGCAAATATAGTGGAATGTCTGACAGGTAGGAGGCAGTGAGGGAAATAAAAGGCGCCTTTTCTGGTTAGCTGCCAGTGACTAGTGGTGATCCTCAAGGGTCAGTATTGGGGCTGCTGCTTCTCACACTGTTTGTCAGTGATATAGATAATGGAATTGATGGCTTGGTGGCAAAGTTTGTGGATGATACAAAGATAGGTGGAGGGGGAGGTAGTGCTGAGGTAGCAATACGATTGCAGCAAGACTTAGAATAATTGGAAGATTGGGCCAAAAAGGGGCAGATGGAATATAGTGTTGGGAAATGTATGATAATGCACTTTGCTAAAAGGAACAATAGTGTGGACTATTATTTAAATGGCGAGAAGGTTCAAATATCCTTGCAAGACTCCCAGAAGGTTAATTTACAGGTTGAGTCTGTGGTAAAGAAGGCAAATGCAATTTTGGCATTTATTTCAACGGGAATAGAATATAAAAGCAAGGAGATAATGCTGAGCTTTTATAAGACACTGATCAAGCTGCTCTTGGGAGTATTGCCAACAATTTTGGGCCCCATATCACTGAAAGGATGTGTTATCATTGGAGAGAGTCCAGGGGAGGTTCACAAGGATGATTCCAGGAATGAAGGGGTTAACATATGAGTAGCATTTGGCAGTCTCGGGCCTGTACTCACTGGAATTTGGAAGAATGCAAGGGGATCTCATTGAAACCTACTGAATGTTGAAAGGACTCGATAGAGAGGACGTGAAGAGGATGTTTTCTAATGTGGGGACATCCATCACTAGAGGGCACAGCCTCAAGATCGAGGGGCCACCTTTTAGAACAAAGATAAGGAGATTTTTTTTCACCAGAGAATAGTGAATCTGTGGAATGCTCTGCCACAGACTGCAGTGGAGGCCAAGTCTGTGCGTATATTTAAGGCAAAGGTTGATCATTTCCTGATCGGTCAGGGCATCAAAGGATACGGCGAGAAGGCAGGATTCATGTGAGATTGAGTGGGATTCAGGATCTGCAATAATGGAATGGCAGAGCAGACTCCATGGACTGAATGGCCTAATTTGCTTCTATGTCATATGCTCTTATGATCTAAAATAAAGTTTTCGCTGTACCTCCTTAGAGGTATTTGGGGCAGGTATCTGTGAATACTCTGCTCAAGTCCCTGTTGCTATCTGAACACAAAAGTCACAACTGAAGGCAGTGATAATGTGTCCACAGCTGTTCAAGTTGACTGCAGGGACTACAAACAGCAAGTTGGGTCCAGAAAGATACAGCCAAATATATCTGAAATTTAACTGAGTATAAAACATGGCACCACGGTTGATAACAGTCTGACTTATTTTCCAAGGATTAATTTGGATTACTTGGCTAGGGAACACAACAACTGATGAGGTCCAAAAATAACAGCTTTAAATTCTGAACATCTTTAATCAGAAGAGAAACACCAAACAATCTGCTGGGGGTGGGGGAGTGGTTGTGAGCTCTGTGGGGTGAGAAACATTTGGCAGGTGGATGTAGTAGAGGTAATATTGCATAGATAGAGTCACTGCTATAACCACAACTAGTCTCAAGTTAGAAGGTTTGGAGGAGGGTGGAGAACGATTGAAATTGGATTGTGTCTGCAGGGGCTGGGGTATTTAGATTGTGTGCAGGCTTGAGTCGGTGTATGAATATGTACCTAAAATTGCAGAAAGGACACGGAGGGGGAGAAAAGGCTTGGCAGGTCAGGGTTTGGAAAAGAGTTGAGGGGTATGGGACATCAGAGTTTTCAATCAGTTGTGGGCTGCAGTCAATTCTATTGTGAGAGGATGGATCCAGTAAATTAGCAAAGGAAATAGACTGGGGGCAAGGTGGGGGTCCAATGACCCAATGACTCAAGCTCAAGGGTAAATGATCATGAAGAGGACAACCAGCATATCTGCAGACATCTAGGACCAAATATCTGCTTCATGAGTAAGACAATTCATGTTTCTCTTTATCCATTTTGTTGGCTGGTCATATCTATTCTGAAGAGTATTCACTTCTCTTGTGTACCACTGGCGTCACTAGGAGTCAACACTGCAACAGCTCTGTGATTCTGCTTTGAATGTAACTCAATAGTCCCACTTCGACTTAAAGTTGACAAAAGGAGTATATGGCATTTGTAACAAAATAACAAATTGTTATGACTCTGATATTAATGACAAAATGGCAGCCTAATTATATATCTTTTGAGTGATTTCCTTTTCTTGAATATTGACAATTTTCATTTTGCTTTCAATATTTTGAGAATGCAGGTGGCCCCCGTTTTATGAACATTCGCTTTACGACAGCTCACTGTTACAAAAGACCTACATTAGTACCGGTTTTCACTAACCAAAGAGGATTTTCTCTTTTATGAGAAAAAGATGGCTGCTTTATATGTGTGTTTAGCCCAAGAAAGACTACCATGACTGTGAAGCTTTGTGCGGGCAGTTGTGTGCGCATGCGTGTACGTTCGTATGCGTGAATATGTGTAGGCGTGTACATGCACATGCGTGTACATGCTGATATTTTTCTCCAAATCGATTTTGGCTCGCTATTTTCCTGAACTGATAAGTGAAACTACACCGTACATACAATATTTCTACTTTATATATCATATAATTCCTGCCTTGACTATATATTAGTGTTATTTTAGGTTTTATGTGTTATTTGCTATGATTTGGTAGGTTATTTTTTGGGTCTGGGAACGCTCAAAAATTTTTCCCATATAAATTAATGGAAATTGCTTCCTTGCTTTACAACATTTCGGTTTACAAATTGTTTCATTGGAACACTCTACCTTCAGATAGCAGGGGAAACTTGTGCTAGAAAATTGACATCCCTTAATTGACATCCCATACAAGACCTTGTCCTTTAACTCTTGCTACAATTCTATTCCACACCATCCCACTTTCGATCTCTTTAAGTTTCCTTCACTGCAATTTTCTATTGTTTGGAGTTAAGCATAATGCATTAGCAGATGATTCATTCAATAGTTGCTGAGAATAAACAAGCTGACAGGTTCTATTGGAGGGGAGGCAACTTTTATTTAGTACTGCATAATTATTCATGAAAAACACTGCAATTTGTAAGTGTACAATAGCTTTGAATTGAGAGAAATGCAAAATCAAATTCAAAAACACTCAATAGGATGTTACATGAAGTGAATAGAAATGAAAAAGACTGGGTGAAAAGCCAATAATTACAAAATGGATGGGCTAATTATGCATCAATTCTGCCTTTTACTTTATCAGTTACAAAACTCTACACATGGATAAGCTGAAATGTTTTTGTACAATTTGAGTGTGTGAGAGCTGGGTGAATTTGGAATCAATGCATCATTTCTGAAAAGATGTTCATTTACCTTGGCATTTACCAATACGTTTTACTTCAATCCACTCCTGTCTCTGGCAAGATGCTTCTTTGACAAGGCAAGGGCTATCATATGACTTTCCATTAGATGCACACACTGGGTTGTAGTTGTATCTGCTGCAGTCTATATTACACACACACCTGATAAAATCAAAATATTCACATTGTACCAAGATGGCAACTAAACCAGTCACTTATACAAATTACACAATCAGGAAACCTATAAGCATAATATTTCCATTTTTGCCCTCTGAAAGTAAAGAGTGTTGTAGATATCCAAGATTAAATATACATACTGCAAAAACATTTATTTTTAAGCATAATCGATCACTTCATTGCTGATGGAATAAATGTTTAATGTGTGAAAGACTGATCAATAGGAGCATCACACAGTCTTTAATGATTTATTTAACATCACAATTGAGACTCTTCTATGAGCAGCATAGCCACAACAGAGACAATAAGTATTGACAAGTGACACATTTTCTTTCACTAACTTGCCTCTTTCAAAAGTGGGTTTGGGAACAAGTTTATATGACTTGGCAGCCAGGCTCCCCTTTAATTTTTAAGTCCCAGTTGCTCTACATAAACACTGATGTTTGTTCAGCTTTGTCGATTTTACTGCCTAGCACACCACTACATATTAGACACCAGTGATCCAATTTAATGTAACTGATTCAGTTATCCTCCAGCTGCACAAAAGTCTTTTGCTTAATATACAAGTGTCTACGGTTTGCTTTCATTGAACTTACTGCTATTGAAGATCATTCTGGCAAACATTAGTTTCAGAAACACATGAATGATGAGAAGATATTTCTTTCTGAGTTTAAAATGTCCATCATTCTTTGCAGAACACACAGAAGTAAGAACCTTCTTAAGAACCATTAAGCAGTCTTTTTTTTGAGGAGGGGTGGGCATTACCATTACAATAAGCAGGCATCTCCAATTTCCATTAGTAAAAGAGCAAGTCTAAAATACTACTCTGGCAAACAATTTTTTAACAAGGATCAATATAAACTTTGTGGCCATTTTATTAGGTATCTCCTGTACCTGATAGAGTGGCCACTGAGTGTAATTTCATGGTTTTCTGCTGCTGTTGGCCATTCACTTCAAGGTTTGACGTGTTGTGTATTCAGGGATGCTCTTCTGCGCGCTACTGTTGTAACACGTGGTTACTTGAGTTACTGTTGCCTTCCTGGCAGTTTGATCCAGTGTGGACATACTCTTCTGTCCTCTCTCAATTAACAAGGCATTTTGACCCACAAAACTGCCACTTACATTTTTTTTTTGTTTATTGCACCACTCTCCGCAAACCCTAGACAATTGTGTGTCAAACTGTCCTGTCTGGCATTCCAACAATCATTCCACAGTCAAAGTCACTAAGATCACGTTTCTTCCCAATTCTGATGCGTGGGCTGAGCAACAACTGATCCTCTTGACCATATCTGCATGGTTTTATGCACTGAGTTGCTGCCGCATGGCTGTTTAGATATTTGCACTAAAGAACAGGTGTACAGGTGAACCTTAAGAAGTGACCACTGAGTGTACTAGTTAGAGCATATAAATATCTAGGGATTAAAATGTTTGTTTTAAATTGAAATAGCTCAGCTTGAACACTAATAATTGCCCTCATAACTAATTGGATCATTTGTTAAATGTTTACACTTATCAGATGTCATACTTGTTTCATGAAGGCCTTGAAATTCCAATTTTCTGAAAGGGGAATTCTCAAGACAGCATCTGATCCATGTAAGTACAGAATTATGGACAATTGAGAAGTCCCCTCAGACCTTTCTTTTAATTGCCCATTATAATTTTCCAAGTTCCATTTTGAATGTCTCCAGAGCATAGATAGGAATATTCATATTAATGAATCATTGCTTTGTGTAAGTGAGACACTAGTATTGATGGTACTGTGTCAAACACCTTTTGAATAGTGGGTCTCAACACAGACGTTGATGGGCCAACCCCAACTCCAGAAACGTGGTATTGTGAGAAAATCAAGTCCATTAAGGTCTTTCTGAGGCTGTCAGGGAAGAATGACATTCTATCATGCACCACTGATTCCACTTCATTACTTGGGTGATAGAAGTTAAAATAACTGAGTCTTGTTTACCCTTGTAGTGTAAATTTTATCTTCTTGCTTTCTATACCTTATTGTTTATCTCACTTCAGTTTCATCATTTCACTCAATTGTCCCCATTTTGTCAGACAGCTTGCAGAGATTTAAGTCAAAATTATACCAGCTTGAAATGTAGTTCAAGTGTTAAAAATGACAAGTGTCTTTCATTTGATTAATATTACCTGCATCAATTATGGTGTTATTTATATTGCCTAATGCAATAGCTAGTGCACGCATATTTCCATACAATGTTGCCAAATATCTCCTGCCTTCTTGTTGACTTGACATGCTAGTTAATGGATTCAGGTAATCAAACAACACAGAAAGAGGCCCTTTAGTTCACCATATCTTTGCTGACCATCAAATATCTGTCAATCCTAATCCCACTAATTCCATTTCTTAGTACTTAGTCTGGAGTCTCCTCTACCTTGTCAATTCAACTGCTTGTCCAGATGATTCCTGAATGTAGTGAGAGTACCTGCTTCCATTACCTTCACAATTTCAGACTGCAATCACACTCATCTTCAGATCCCCTCAAAGCCTCTTACTCCTTAACTAAAATCTAAGCCTTCTTGTCTGAGACACTTTTGCCACAGTGAAATATTTCTCCCTATCTCTCCTATCTATGACTTTTATAATTTTGTAAAACTTTTATCGATTTCCTCCTCAACATCCTCTGCTCCAAGGAAAGCAATTGCAGCTGTCTATCCTTTCCTCATAACTGAAATGGTCTATCCCATACAACGATGGCTGAATTTCAACAGTATCCTTTCCAGCATAATCACATCCTTCCTGTGGTGAGACAACCAGGTTAGCAAACAATAATCCATCTGTGGTGAAAACCAGTATGTTTTAAAGTTGCACCAAAACATCCTGTCCTTATATTCTATGGCCCAGCTAATGACATCATATGATTCCATGTGCCATTTTTATCATCTTCTCTACTTGTTCTGCCTACTTTGATCTTCAGACATTTACACCTAGGTCCTTCTGTTTCTTGATATTCCCTTGGGTCCTACTGTTCATGATATATGTCCTACTCTTATTAGATCCCTCAGAATGCATCACATCAAAGATACGAGGATTACAATCCATCTGCCATTGACTTGCCTGACTTATCAGCTGGTCAATACCATTCTGTAGCTGAAGAGTACTCTTCATACTATCAAAAATGTCATCAGTTTTTGTGTAATCTGCAAATTTACTCATCATATCTTCCATGTTCACAACAAAGTCATTAAAGTCTATTAAAAAAAGGACCTAACACCAATTCCTGTAGTACAACATAAGCTTTGGTCATAGGTTTTCAATTACATCAGCAATTATCTGCTATTAGCTTCTAACATCTAATTTCAGGCTAGTTTTGATTCAATTTGCCAACTTTCCTTGGATCCCATGAGTTCAAAAATTTTGGATCAATTGCCCATATGGTACCTCATCAAAGGAATTACTGAAGTCTAGTAACCACATCAAATTCACTGCTCTCATCAATATATTCTGTTATCTCTTCAAAACACTCAAGTCAGTCAGTCAGACATGCAGACCATTCCTTATCAATTCCTGCCCTTCCAAGTGTAGATTAAGTCTGTCCCTTCATAACTTTTTCCCAATAATTTCCCTACTAATGACATTACACTAGTGTTATGCCTGCAGCCCCCTCCTTTGTGAGAATCGCAAGATCACTGTTGGGTTGGGTCAGGGGGCCCAGGAGGATGAGAGAGAGGCATGCGGAATGTCTCGTTCCCCTGGCGATGTAAAGCTACGGGACATGGCCATTGTCTCCGGAAGGCGAATTTTGTGGATTGGAGACTGTACTACGTGGACACCCTCATCAAAGTGGGCTGGTTGAAGGAGAGATTGCATCACCCCCAACCTGATTGACATCTACGATCCTGCGAGTCAGGATAAAAGAGGGTCTGAGGGAACAGTCCCTCAGATGCACCAGAAGAAATGCTAGCACTCCCGTGATAACGGGAAGCCATTTGAAGGAGGCCACATGCGTTCAGTTCCGTTGCCTGGGACTGGTGGCTTGTAACATGGAAAACGGCTTTTAGCTAACAACGAGGAAACCAACTCCCCGACTCAACGGATTGGCATCATAAAAGACTGGGCAAGTTTAAACCGTCTCTCTCTTAAACCCAAAAAGCTGCAGCTTGAAAGAACTAACAGTGACTTTTATATTTCCATCTGACAATATATTATCCCCTAGACAATGATAGAGCTATTTCTTATTGGTTATTATTATACATGGACTTTTAGATTTAGTATTGACAACATATATTATCTGTATGTTTGCATTAATCTTATTTTTGTGCCCCTTTATCAATAAATACTTTTAAAAATAGTACCATCAGACTTCAACGGACCTCTCTATCTTTGCTGGTAAGTGACCCAGTTACGGGGTTTCATAACAAGTGGGGGCTCGTCTGGGATTTGACACCAAATTGGGGGCCAGTGAATCGGGCTTACAAGTCCAAACTTGGATCTGGTTATGTGGGTAACCAGATGGGAAACCAGCAAAGATGGATGTGGGTGAATTTATAGAAAACCCGACTCTGGAGGCGCTGGAGGCGGCCACCAAATCAGACTTGATAAGTTTGGAGAAGGGGTTAAACCTCGTAGAGGTGAAGTTGTCAGTGAAAAAGCGGGAGGTGCGAAGGGCAATAACTCAGTATTATATTGGGAAGAATGTGTTTACAGCTGAGGTATTGGAAAATATCCCTGAACAGGTACCAGCTAGTGGGACGGCTCAGTTAGAGTTGGAGAAATTAAAGTTGGAACATACAATTCAGTTAAAGCAGCTGGAGGCAGCTGAAAAGGAGAAGGAACGAGCCGAGAGAGAGAGAGAGAGTGAGAGAGAGCGAGAGAGAGAGAGAGAGTGAGAGAGAGAGAGCGAGAGAGAGAGAGAGCGAGAGAGAGAGAGAGAGCGAGAGCGAGAGCGAGAGCGAGAGAGCGAGAGAGCGAGAGAGCGAGAGAGAGAGAGAGAGAGAGAGAGAGAGAGAGAGAGAGAGAGAGAGCGAGAGAGAGAGAGAGAGCGAGAGCGAGAGAGAGAGAGAGAGCGAGAGCGAGAGCGAGAGCGAGAGAGAGAGAGCGAGAGAGCGAGAGAGCGAGAGAGAGAGAGAGAGAGAGAGAGAGAGAGAGAGAGAGAGAGAGAGAGAGAGGGGGAGGGAGGGAGGGAGGGAGGGGGGGAAAGGGCCGAGAGAGCAAAAGGGAGGGAGTATGCACTCCAACTAAAGGAGTTAGAGGTGAAAGGAAAGCATGAAATGTGGTTAAAACAGCTGGAAGCAGCTGAGAAAGAGAAGGAAAGGGCCGAGAAGGAGAGGACGGCAGAGAAACAGAGGAAACATGACTTGGAGATGGAGAAGTTACGGCAAGAGCCACGAGTTCCAGGGTCAGACCGAGAGGAGCGGTTCAATGTTAGTCGAGAGTTGAGGTTAGTACCTCCGTTCGAGGAGACGGATGTTGATAGTTATTTCTTGCTTTTTGAAAAGGTGGCAGTGAATCAGAAGTGGTCCCGAGGTCAGTGGGTGGCATTGTTACAAAGTGTGTTAAAGGGGAAGACTGTTGGACTGTTGGTGCACTGCAGAAATAATGGGCGAGGATTATGGGCATCTCAGGGAGTTAATTTTGATTGAGGAATTTAAAGGTTATGTTCCGGAGGAGATCCGGATGTATTTGAATGACAAGCCGAATAAGTCCCATCTCAGAATTTGCTAGGTTTGCAGATGAATATCTGCAAACCCACAAGACAAAGATTTCCTCGAATAAAAGTTCCCAGAGAGACCGTGGGAATGATTGAGAAAGTCCGCCGGCTGAGGCAGAGGTCCCGACGGGAGCTAGTGGTAAGGTTGAGGGGAAAGGACAGGCGGCCAGAGATTTCCGGGCTTGACCTGTTTTAATTGTGGAAAGGGGGGGGCATATTGCATCTCGGTGCTTTGCTCCGAGGAAAGAGACAGGGAAAGGGAAAGCAGCAGTCCCTATCGGATGTGCTGTGGTAATCAGTAAATCGACAAAGAGCCCCGGGTAGACAGAGTACGAGAAGGGTCTGAGACTTGTCTGTCACACGGAACCGTGTCTGTGAGGGAGGGGGACACACCAGTTCCCATACGGATCTGGAGAGACACGGGGGCTGAGCTGTCATTGATCAGCAGTAAGGTACTAGAGTTTGGTCGCAAGATGAGGATGGTAGCTGTGAAGGGAATAAGTAAAGGGATAGAAATGGTTTTCTTACATAAGGTCATTATGGATTGTGAGCTGGTATCTGGACCAGTTGAAATAGGGGTGCGATCAGAATTCCCGAGAACTGACACGGACGTCCTTCTCGGTAACGATTTAGCAGGTGGTAAGGTTTGGGCAGCCATGACGATGACAAGCCGGCCGGTGAGTGCTGTGGCCCCACCCCTAGATCCCAAGATCTACCCCGCATGCGCGGTCACTCGCAGCATGTCGAGAGAGGCAGCTGAGAACGAGAGCAGTTTAAATCCGGCCAGTTTCGATTTGGCTGAGACATTTCTACCAACCCTGTACCACGAGGGTTTAGAGGGTGGTAAAACGAAGAGTAGTAAAGTGAAAGAGGGTGAGGGAGAGGAGGTAGATCTGCCCTTAGTGAGGAGAAAGGTTCTAGAGGCAGAAAATAAAGACGAGGAACCGCTAGAGCAGTTAAGAGGTCCAGAGTTGGACAGAGATGATCTGTCTGGTTTGGCAGAACTGTTTGAAGAAGTTGAAAATTCTAAAGGTGGTCCCGATAATGAAATGAGGGCAGTCCTAGATGAAAAGGGTGCCCTTACCTTGAAGAGGTCTGCTGGGTTGGCAGAGGAGGTTGTTTCAGCCCGCGGGGTTGTGTTTACTCCGGAAGGGAGTCACCCAGAGAGTAACTGGGAGGATCGGGGGAACTTAGAATTTGAAAAGGGTACGGGTATTGAAAGCCGGGAAGAGGCCAATGACCCGTTTCAGTGTGTCCAAGATGGGGATGCACATGGTACTGAACCTAGTAACGGAGCTCAGAAAAGGTCTGAGGTATTTGATTCAGTGGAACGAGATGGCCGTCCTTGTCCTTGAACCAGATAGACTTGGTTCAGTGAAGAAAGGGTTAACCTTGGTAATAGTGGGAAGTGAGAGTTCCCAGGTGTTTGTGCTCGAAGGTGTGTTAAAAGTTAATGTGGTGCTCAAAAATGGGGAGATAAATATTATTATTGAAGGAAACGGAAAATCTATAGTTCCCAAATCGAATGAAGAAATTTTAAACCCTGCAGATCGCTTACAGATTAAGCCGGGAGATGACGGGGGTGGGGGGGGGGGGGCGTGCTATTGTTATTCCAGAGTGTGGTGTGAAAAGGCAGAATTTGAAATGCTGCTTGAACAAAGAGTTCGAACTGAAAACACATAGCCTGAAGGGTCCTGACGAGAGGGCTAGCCACCTGTGTAAAATTAAAGAGTTGGGTGGAAATTCAGAAGATGGTCTAAGTTTGGGACATGGTATTGATAAAATAATTCCTATGGAAAAAGCGGGCGAGAGTTTATTTCGCCAAAGTACCCCAGCTCCCCACGTGGGAACTAACTGGAAAAGAGGGGACGGTTAATGGGGACGCCATTTTTAAATAGCAAAGCCGGTTGTACGGGATTTCGACAAAGCATGTGAATAATAAAGACAACCCCATGGAAGCCTGCCTGTTAAGTTTGAAAATGACTGAAAGATTAGTAGTTACATAAACTTTTGTAGATGCACGTAAGCTAAGATCACAACTCCTTAGTTTTGTTGCTGAGGGGAGGAAATAAAAATAGGTGGTTATTAAATTGAAGTCTGATGCTACAAGACTTTAGTACGGTACAAGACATTGAGATATTAAAGGAAGTGACACTGTAATCATTAACTGTTTAGATGCTGAATTGACTGTATAACTGTATTCCTCTGTAGTGAAAAGGAAAAGCTTTTGTATTGTGTTAGATTCCACAATCCTGTAAGACTCTGTACTACTTCATTTTAACCACTGGTAAAAACGCGTGGAGGAAAGGGGGTGTTATGCCTGCAGCCCCCTCCTTTGTGAGAATCGCAAGATCACTGTTGGGTTGGGTCAGGGGCCCCAGGAGAATGAGAGAGAGATGTGCGGAATGTCTCGTTCCCCCAGCGATGTAAAGCTACGGGACACGGCCATTGTCTCTTGAAGACAAACTTGTGTATTACAATACTGTGCTACGTGGACGCCCTCAGGCAAAGTGGGCTGGTTGAGGGAGAGATTGTATCACCATAACCTGATTGACATCTACGACCCTGCGAGTCAGGATAAAAGAGGGTCTGTGTGAACAGCCCCTCAGACGCACCAGAAGAAACGTTAGTGATCCCGTAATAACGGGAAGCCAGTTGAAGGAGGCCACGTGTATTCAGTTCCATTGCTAGGGACTGGTGGCTTGTAACATGGAAAACGGCTTTTAGCTAACAACGGGGAAACCAACTCCCTGACTCAACGGATTGGCATCATAAAAGACTGGGCAAGTTTAAACCGTCTCTCTCTTAAACCCAAAAAGCTGCAGCTTGAAAGAACTAACAGTGACTTTTATATTTCCATCGGACAATACATTATCCCCTAGACAACGATAGAGCTATTTCTTATTGGTTATTATTATACCCGCGCTTTTAGATTTAGTATTGACGACGTATATTATCTGTATGTTTGCATTAATCTTATTTTTGTGCCCCTTTATCAATAAATACTTTTAAAAATAGTACCATCAGACTTCAATGGACCTCTCTATTTTTGCTGGTAAGTGACCCAGTTACGGGGTTTCGTAACGCTAGCCAGCCTATAATTACCTGTTTTATCTTGATTTACGTTCTTGAATAAAGTTGTCATGTTTGCTGTTTTTCAATCACTTAGCACCACACTTGCAGCCAGTAAAGTTTTAAATATCTCCTTCATGGCTCCAACAATCTCTTCACTTGTTTCTCACAGCAGTCTGAGATAGATCTCATCAAGTTCTGGGGTTTGTCTTCTACTAGTTTACTGCAATGATGGCCTACATAGTCAAGAACCTCTCATTCACACCATATCCCTCCTTCCATTTCTGCCAGAAATTTATATTACTTTCAGTGTTGACACACCAGTCCTCTCTCCTCTTTCCTGGTTAAGCAGACATGTAGCAAAAGTTAAATAAAGGTATTGTTCCAGTATCATTATTTAACTTTTGCTACACATCAGCTTGGCCTCCTGAACTGAGATAGGAAATTCAATTCCATCACAAATCTAGAAAACTTCTTTAGGATTTTAGGATTCTGGCTTATAAATTGCCAGGCTTCATGTTTTGATAATAGGAGTTTCTTATACAAGTGCTGAAATGCCAGCTCAATGTTGGTGTTTAGGAAAGGTGCAAGTTTATCTGACATGAGTTAACAGTTGTGATATCATACCCATTTTGATGTCAACATGGGCATTATACAGCAGACAATGGAAAGAACCATCTACACAACAGGAAGTTATCAGTGGAGATGTTAAGTAGGTACAAAAAGGGGCAAATGGATTTCTTTCCAGAGGAGTTAGGAGATGTATTTGGAGAGACCTCACAAGGCAATGGAAAATGAAGTGAATGGCAGGATTTCAGAATGGTGGAAGAACAAGTGGAGTATAAGTCTACAGAACTGAAGGAAGCAGAGTGGGTAACTAAGGTGGTTAAGAAAGAAAATTGTATACTTGCTTTTATTGGTCAATGTACTGCATAAATTCAAGAGCAGGGAGGTAATGTTAGTATGGTATAAAGCAGTACCTAGGCAGCAACAAGGCTGACAGTGTTCATTGGAGGTTGTTATTGTGGTCTGGTGAACTGGGACGCAGACAGCTGAACTTACAGAGCTCTGAAATTGATGATCTGTATGATGGCGAACCAACGAGTTCTTAACCTTACTTAAGGACAGAAGAGGTTATTAAGGTTACTGAGAGCCTGGTTCAATGTGGCCATCAATCAGAAAACAGGCTGGAGTCCGTGGTACACAAAAACTTTGCTGGAGTAGCTGAAGGTGACGGTTTTGTCCTTTCTCATGTTTAGGTGAATATACAGTACTTGCAACTCATACAAGATGAGAGAAACATATTTAATCAGGTAGATATGATGGGCCAAATATTTTCCTCATAAATTGTCTATGATTCTATTGCTTATCTTTATCTCTACCTCAGATAATTATTTACTGAAACCATTATCAACTCCATTGTTTCCAAATTTATCTTTCCCTATGCTCCCAAGTGGGCTTCTATCTTTGGTTTACTCTCATTTATACAAAGCCAGCTATTCATATGATTTCCCACAAAAAGTAACGGTCAATCACAACCCAATTGTTGGTTATCTGGATTATCAAAGATTAGCACTCACTTCTTCCTCAAAGCTTTGATTTGATTTTCATTTTCTAACAGCAATCATCTGTAACCCCATTCTTCATATCTTGGTCTGTTTTCAACCACTCACCATCATCAGTGCCACCATATGCCAGTTTAACAATTGCACTCATGTATTCATCATCTGCAGAATAGTGCTCCAATCTCTTTATCTTCTTCTCATTCCTTTAAGACTCTTCTTAAAATAATTGAGTAAGTTTCTTTATATTCTGGCCTGGTGCCAACTTTTAGATTACTGCACAGCACTATACTTGGGGATATTTTTAACATTAAAATTTTGAATTAAATTCAATTTATTTTTCCTTGTGTTTTGAAGCAAATCATGTACATTTAAAATATTAATTCAATGATGATTGAAATGAAACCAAAATAAAATATTTCACCATTGGGTCAAACATTCCTTCACATACATTCTTGCCTTTACTTCACATTTGTAACAACGGAGAAGTTCAATATGTTTTTAAACAACTTTACTCCCTTAAACCTATGTTTTTTTTCCCCAAATACTCCTCTGCAACATTTTTTTTAAAGCGGAAAAGACATAGACAAGGTTTGCATGATACACTCTTTTATCAAATGCAGAATAGTATGAGAGATACTGATTGGTTGTAATCCTTTGCAAGTAGGCTGTTTCAGATGTGTATATTCACTTGAGGAAGTTTGGTGAATTAACTCAGAGCTATCAAAATGTAATTTTTCTCTAAGGAAAATGGTAGAGGAATATTAGTATATTATATACAGATTAATATGGTACAATTGATGAACTCAGCAATATATTTTCTTTACATTAGAAATACATTAATAATGTACTTTTTGTTTGTGATAAGCAACTCAAAAAATCATTGATGAATGTGAAGATATCTTCAGAGAAACTGGAATGACTTACAGTGACACAAAATTGATTTTCATGTTAATATTCCCCGTGTACTTATTTTAAAACATGTTAAGGAAAGACAACTTGAGTTAACAAATATGCTTTCTATAAGGAGATATGTTCTCAGAGGATAACAGTGTGCCATTTCATTATAGCTTTGCTTCATAGCACAGCATATGCTAAAATCCACAATTCTTGGTTTTAGTGAGATAGGGTGCTGAAGTATTCTATATAGATTAAATTTATAAACTCTGCTATTGTAGAATACATTCAGAAGGATTACATTCACCATATACAATTCAGAAGGATTACATTCACCATATACAAATTTCTAATAATCTTACAACACATAAAAGATAGTTTTCAATGGATTATTTTAGCATAGTGTTCAACTAATAAAAGTATAGGTTTTCTCCAGGATACAGAAGCCTGAATTATGGACTTCCCAGAACATATGAGTGAGCATTTGGAAGACCAGCAGGATGAATAGGGACTGATTCATCAGCTGGTGTGATATTGTGGGCATCTTCTGTCCAGTGGGAGCAAGAAATTTCTGTGTGTCTTCTCTCCCCACAACCATTGGGGATTGGGTTGAGCTGAGCAGTGCTGACCAGACTCACTCACTCGCTCACTGAAGTAGTGAAAGCAGTTGGCGGTCATTCTTCCTCCACCTGTTCACTCTTCTGTCACAGCAGCTTTTGTTCATTTCAGGAGTTATGACCAGTTTTCAGGAATGGAAACCTGTCATAACCTGGGCACACAGCCTGTACAGATGTGTGTCATGGAAAATATTAGATCACAGGCCAATAAGAGCTGGATATTTTGATTCATTCAAATACAACATCCAGTAATGTGCAAAAGTCTGAGGAACATATATATCGTTAGGCTGCCAAAGACTTTTGCACAGTACTGTGAATTACGTCTTTCCATTTATTGAATAACACAATACTACTGCGCTAATATAAAGCTAAGTACTTCTATTTCTGTTTCCCAACCACCTTCCTATTTTAACCAATATACAATACTTTGCAGAAGTCTTGGGCACCCTAACTATATAAATGTGTCGAAGACTTTTGCACAGTTCTGTATTTTTCTTTGTTTTTCTTTTTTATATTTGTTATTAATTTTCTGATGTTTGTTTTCATTTCTCACATTTCTTTCATTTATTAGATTTCTTACAATTCTTATATTTGTTTTCATTTTCTGTTGATGTATCAATATCCTGGTTATATTCTTTTCTTTTATTCTTCATGTATGTCATTCTAGTGCTTTGGGACAGAAATGTCTTTAGATGTTAACATTACTATACCTACTGTACAATTACTGTCAACTGTACCCATCTCCACACAGTTGGTTGTGATGAGACCAATGGAACTGAATACAACTGTCAGCCAATAACCTTTTTGGCATTTAGCAATGCTGACCGAAGTTCTTTGTCTTCCTATTTTAAATCAATAGAATCCAAAGCTAGTGTCTGATGAAATGGAATGATCTGCTTACAACTCTCCTTTGCAGAAGTTCTTCAGTCAATACAGGAGAATTTATTGTTTTGTTATAGATGCACCATATCTGCTTTGAGTAAGGTAACTTTACTTTAGTATTTACTTCTGCTGTAACTTTTGAAAAATAAATTACCAGACATCCTCTGCATCTTCATCACATTCTGCCCCAAACTTGCATTTTCCACACTTTGCGTGTTTCGGCCGTCGTTCTATTCCCGAGCCTTCGTATTCTAAACAGAAATAACATTGCATTTGATTGTTTAAGATTATATGAAAAACAGCATAGAAATAATTAATACAATTACTTTATGTAACCTCTTGCAAAGTTAAGGATAGTGCTCGTTCTGTGTTCAGCTTCTGAAAGGGATGCACTGTCTAGAAACCACACTTGTCAACATGATTTTTCTTCATTGCTTAGATGGTATCTATCATGTGTGATATTTCTTAGTCCCAGATTAGCCATCAGTTTAATAATTTTACTACTTTGCCTATACGTTTAACATCTTATATCCTAAACTTTAATATTCCCGCTAGCCATCACTTATTCTCTTTTTTTCTTCTCTAAGAATTGTGTTAAATCTCAGCAAAATTTTATGGAAACAACCTAACGCGCTACATAACTTGGTGTCAAATTTTGTTTGAACATGCTGTGAAGCACCATGATTGCAAATTTTTTCTTGTAGCTTACATAGAATATAAAGGTTATGTTGAAGTAGAGTCTTTACATAGAATTTTTTGACAAATGTATTTCCATTTTTCAAACAGACACAATGTCTACATTGAATCCTTTGTTTCAATTTTAAGCTGTATGGATGCAGTAACTCTGAGTAAAGCAGATATCACCAAGTTGATTGTGTCTGCAATAATTGCACAATAACAAAATGAACACTAAGCACTGTTGCCTTTATTTAAACCTTCCCTGGAATCTTAAGCTTTATTGAAATAAATCTTAAGATTAAGCTTCATTGAATATTAATATAAGGCTTTATGTTAGACGTACTTTGTGAATTCATATATTGGATATTTTATATTAAATTTATTACTTTAATTTGAAATAAATCTTTATTGAAAATTAATATAAAGTTTGAAAAGAGGTACACTTTCATCACTGCAGTTATTTTATTGATGCTTTAATTTTATTTACAGATACAGCATAGTAACAAGTCATTCTACCCCAACTGGCCCACGCCGTCCAATTACATGTGACTAATTAACCTGCTAACCCATACATAGAAGGAAACAGGTTCCCAGAAGAAACTCATGCAGTCACAGGGAGAATATACATACTCCTTACAGATGGTGGCAGGAATTGAACTCGAGTCACTGGCACTTTATTTAATAGAGTCATGCTAACTTCTACACTGCTGTACCGCCCCACAGCTTAGCTGAAGACCAGAAATATAATATGAAACCAATGAGTCTGTAATGTTGTTTCTTACAATTCTTTCAGTTATACATTTTAGAAAGCCTTAATTAAACTGGAAGCAAAATTAATTCAATCCATGGAAAATGCTACACACAAAGTTAAATGCGGCCCCGTTTCCACCCATCAGGAATAGCATCGAGCTGGGAAATGCGTAGACATTCTAGGCTAAAAGCCAAGGTTAGAAGTAAGAACAGAATGGAGGGTTGGGAGGTGAGAATGCACAGGAGCTCTGCTCTAATAGAGCAGACACATGAGAACATTGATGGGCAGGCACAGTGAAATGCCTGGTATATTGACAGCACAGATAAACATCTGCAATCTACAGAAGGAATAAAGAGAAATCCAGCAACAATTTACCACAGGTCGTTGTGCAGAAATTGGAGTAGCAAGCACTTGCAGAATTATAGCAATGAGTCAAAACAACTATATTGAAAGATCTGGTGAAGAGTCTTCAATTTGAAATGATAGTCCATGGTCTCTGAGTATTTCCAGCCTTTTCAATTTTAGATTTCCAGAGTCTTCAGTTTTACTATTTTCACCAATAAGTATACAGTTGGCAATCTTTCCAAATAGGAAAACAATTTTCCACAGAAGCAATGCACAGTTCCTCAGCTCCTGACTAGAGTGCGACGAGCTACTACGTGTCTTTGTATGCATGCGCTCATAAGCCATTGTGGTATATGGTTCTTCTAAGCCATTGTGGTATATGGTTACTTCTAAGCCATATGTTAAGAAGAAATAACCATGTAGGGAAAACATTCACTCAAGAAAATTTGTTCTTTAATACATGAGAATAAAATTAAAAAAATAAAAATTGCAATCACTTATTAGCAATGCAAAAGCTAAGGAAGTAAGCCTGACATCAAATAAGCAGCTGGTCCCCAGGGAAAGGGATGAATTTAATTGGAACAGATTTTAGCATTGAGTAATTAAATCCTGTGACAGGCAATGGGGTTGAAAGACATGGAACTGTAGATAACCAATACTAAACATATGTATCTTTGAGGATCTACTCCCAACTTTACACAAATAGGTAATCAGCTACATTTACACCGAGTAAGAGTAATTATATATTGGCACTCAGAGTGTGATAGCCATCAATATAAAACAGTGTTATGATGAGATATGGCTTATCATTATGATTGATGACAGAGCAGGCACTGCATAACAAATTTAATATAAATACCCTGTATGACATAAATCATAATGTATATGCATATGTTTAATCGTATCCCAGATGGTGACATTTTATTAACTGGCTGATGATATAAGCAAGTAAAAGAGCTGTGAAACACTATAGTTAAATGCAATTAAGATAAACTGTAACTGATAAAACTTGAGGATAAATGTGATGAAATCTTACTCACTTTATACTAAGACCTCAGTAATAAATTATAATAATTATATCTGCTTAAAAGTAAGGTATAAAGGCCAGAATTGAAACCCAGATTAAGGCGGCTAAAAACAGGCATGAACTTCGGAATATGAGAAGAAAAACCACAATGGTCTGAATGACTTTCATAGTGCCGTACTGCTTGTGAATGTTTCAAAACATTGAGATAGAAAGTAATGTAAATTCTGAAAATTGCTATTGTTAATTGGCAATGATACTCAAATACATTAAACTCTGTTTATCTTTATGTTCTTTATGTCCATTCCCTTATGAGCAACACAGTAGCATAGCAGTTTACAGCACCAACGTATCGGAAGATTAGGCTTCAATTCTTGCCACTGTCTGTAAGAAGCTTGCACCTTCTCCCTGTGAAGGTGTGGGCTTCCCCTGGGAGAACCAGTTTCCTCCAATAAGAAAAGGATGTATAGGTTAGGGTTAGTAAGTTGCTATGTTGGCACCGGAAAGATGGCAACACTGGTGGGCTGCCCTCAACACAATGCAAAGGGCAACACAAATTATGCATTTGATTGCATGTTTAGATCTACATTGGACAAATAAAGCTAACCTTTAACCTTTCTCTTGTAGCTCTCCCATTACTGAAATTCAGAGCAGAGAGATTAAATTAATACATAGTCCATAGTTAAATGGCAACTTGGGGCAGATCTTCACCGTGCAATATTATAAAAGCACTGACAGAAATAGATACATGTGAAATGTAGATTAAGGTGCTAATTCATTGTCTTTCATTTGCATTGTAGGCAGTAAAAATTTACCACAATGAGTCATACACGTTTGGACTAGACTGGGGACATAATTTTGTAATGAGGTATTTTGCACTGAGATTTAGGAAGAAAATCTAATGTTAGTAGTGGTGTCAAAAGATGATACTATTTAAGAAAATTACTATTTACTTAAAAGGAAATAGGCTACTAATAAGTCCTACAGAAAATATAGCTGGCACAAACAGAATGTAAAACAGCAAATATTAAGACGTTTTATGAGAAGGCTTTAGAAAATTAAAATGTACAATTTTGAAGAGAACATAACAGCAAGGACAGGTAAATAAAATTATCGTTCTTGACGCTGTGAGGAAATGTCAATCCGTATCACTTATCTTTAGCACAAATACTG